>NC_043745.1:41016905-41082910 GCF_902148845.1 Salarias fasciatus | reverse complement strand
GGGGGGGTCCTGGGGGGTCTGGGGGGGGTCTGGACCTCTCAGGATGTAGTTCTGTAGTCTGGGGTTCTGGGGGTCTCTACGGGGGGTCTGGGGGGTCTCACCTCTCAGGATGTAGTTCTAGTAGTCTGGGGGTTCTGGGGGGTCTCTCGGGGGGGTCCTGGGGGGTCTCACCTCTCAGATGTTCTGGTAGTCTGGGGGTTCTGGGGGGTCTCTCAGGGGGGGTCTGGGGGGTCTCACCTCTCAGGATGTAGTTCTGGTAGTCTGGGGGTTTCTGGGGGGTCTCTCGGGGGGTCTGGGGGGTCTCACCTCTCAGGCTGTAGTTCTGGTAGTCTGGGGGTTCTGGGGGGTCTCTCGGGGGGGTCTGGGGGGGTCTCACCTCTCAGGATGTAGTTCTGGTAGTCTGGGGGGGTCTGGGGGGTCTCTCAGGGGGTCTGGGGGGTCTCACCTCTCAGGATGTAGTTCTGGTAGTCTGGGGGGTCTGGGGGTCTCTCAGGGGGGGTCTGGGGGTCTCACCTCTCAGGATGTAGTTCTGGTAGTTGGGGGGGTCTGGGGGGTCTCTCAGGGGGGGCCTGGGGGTCTCACCTCTCAGGATGTAGTTCTGGTAGTCTGGGGGGGTCTCTCAGGGGGGGTCTGGGGGTCTCACCTCTCAGGATGTAGTTCTGGTAGTCCGGGGGGTCTGGGGGTTCTCTCAGGGGGGTCTGGGGGTCTCACCTCTCAGGATGTAGTTCTGGTAGTCTGGGGGGGTCTGGGGGGTCTCTCAGGGGGGGTCTGGGGGTCTCACCTCTCAGATGTAGTTCTGGTAGTCTGGGGGGGTCTGGGGGTCTCTCAGGGGGGTCTTGGGGTCTCACCTCTCAGGATGTAGTTCTGGTAGTCTGGGGGGGTCTGGGGGGTCTCTCAGGGGGGGTCTGGGGGTCTCACCTCTCAGGATGTAGTTCTGGTAGTTGTGGTCTGCTTCGGCTCCGACTTTAATGAAACACGTCAAACCTTCAGATGCCACGAACTCCGGGACCAGGTCTTTATCATCCTGCAGAGACAAAGAGACTGAGGTCCTGGTCCAGAGACGCCAGCCCGTCCACAGCTGTCCTCTGGTTCCAGGTTTCTGAGGTCCTGGTCCAGGGACGCCAGCTGACTGAATATTCTATTTAATGCAGGTGTGGAGAAAGTATAGGTCTCCTTTGAGTCTCCCTGGACTGGTCCCGGTCTCCCGGACTGGTCCAGGTCTCCCTGGACTGGTCCCGGTCTCCCTGGACTGGTCCGGTCTCCCGGGACTGGTCCTGGTCACACACACCTGGAACAGCTGTTGAGGGAGAACAGGCAGCGTCTCAGCTCCGGACCCTGAGAGGTGTAGAGCCGCTCTGAAAGACAAGGACAAGACAGAGGACACGGTGAGACAGGAGACACAGTGAGACAGCGGACACAGTGAGGACAGAGGGACACAGTGAGACAGAGGACACAGTGAGACAGAGGACACTTCAACCTTCTAAATCAACAGAAGAGACCCAAACTGAGGACATGTGTTCAATGATGGACAAACTCTCCAGAAGTCCCGGATGTCCACGTCCACCAGCAGAGGACAGCAGAGCGTCCAGCTGCACCAGGAAGGACAACCAGCTGGACAGCAGGACCGTGTCCTCCTCGCCGTCCTCCGGGTCCAGTCCACAGGACAGTCAACAGTCAGGGACAAGACGGGACACGAGTCCAGCGGAGGGACAAGACGGGACACAAGGTCCAGCGGAGGGACAAGACAGGACACGAGGTCCAGCGGAGGGACAAGACGGGACACGAGTTCCACCGGAGGGACAATGACCAGCAGTCCACAAGGGTTCTGACCGTCCATGAGGACAATGAGCACTGTGGATGGCCACTGGTATGGCAGTGTCCCCAGGAGGGAACAGAGGTCCATGAGGACCCGGGTCATCTCCGGACCAGAACCAGCACCCTGACGGAGCCCGTCCACAGAGGACTGTCTCAGCTCGGACACGAAGAGAGACACCACTCAGAACATCTGGACACAGGGACGGAGACAGAGGCTGGACAGGAAGTGACACGCCACAGGAAACAGGAAGTGAGGACCAGGACTGGTCCTACCGGGACCCAGAACCCCCCCCCCCCCATCAGATAAAGACTTCCTGGTATTTCCTGTCGGAAGACTGGGAGGCGTTCAGGGACAGTCGGGACGTTCCAGAACCGCATCTGAGTGTGGTTTACATCCCCACACAAACAGGAAGCGCACACACACACACACACACACACACACACACACACACAGTCTCGTATTTCTATCCTTGTGGGGACCTTCCATTGACTCCCATTCATGTCTAGCCCCTAACCCTGACCCTTACCCTAACCCTAACCCACACCACAACAAAGCCTAACCCTAAAGAAATGTTTTTGCACACACACACACACACACACACACACACCACTGAGAGACACACACACACCAGTGAAATACACACACACAAACACACACCACTAAGATACACACACACGCACAAACACACACCACTAAGATGCACACACACACAAACACACACCACTGAGATACACACACACACACACACACACCACTCACACCACTGAGACACACACACACACACACACACACACACACACACCACTGAGAGACACACACACACCAGTGAAATACACACACACAAAACACACACCACTGAGATACACACACACACAACACACGCACACCACTGAGACAGACACACACAACTGAGATACACACACAACTGAGATAGACACACACACACACAACTGAGATACACACACACAGACACCACTGAGATACACACACACACACAACAAACACACACCACTGTGTGTGTATTTCTGTTATATATGCTTCCTTTAGGGAACATAATTAGAAGTCACGATATCAATTTTCATTGCTATGCAGATGACACACAACTGTATTTATCTATGAAACCTGATCAAACTAATCAAATAGACAGACTCAGTGACTGTATCAGAGAAATTAAATCCTGGATGACTACGAACTATCTCCGTCTGAATCCTGGAAAAACAGAGGTCATTATACTAGGCCCCCATAAACTGAGAGAGTGTCTATCTGAACAGATTATCACCTTAGATAACGTCAGTGTATCCTCCTCCTCTACTGTCAGGAACCTCGGGGTCTTATTTGATCAGGATATCTCATTTAAAGCACACATCAACCTGGCTTGTAAAACAGCATATTTCCACTTGCGCAACATAGCTAAAATAAGAAACATTCTACCTAGAAGTGATGCAGAAAAACTCATCCATGCATTTGTTTCTATTAGACTGGACTACTGCAACTCCCTTCTCGCAGCCTGCCCAAAAAGTGTATTAAAAAACTTTCAGTTGGTTCAAAATGCAGCCGCCAGATTATTAACTGGAACTAGAAGACGTGAACACATTACTCCCGTTCTAAAATCTCTTCACTGGCTTCCAGTCGAGTTTAGAGTTAGATTTAAAATCCTTCTCCTCACTTACAAAATCCTAAATGGGATGGCTCCGACCTATCTCCAAGATGCTTTAACGCCTTATCAACCAATCAGAGCACTTCGCTCTCAAAATGCAGGGTTACTGGTGACTCCTAGAGTCTCTAAATGGACACTAGGTGGAAGAGCCTTTAGCTATCAGGCACCGTTTTTATGGAACCAGCTTCCAAGTGGTGTCAAAGAGGCAGACACAGTCTCCACATTTAAGGTGAGGCTCAAGACGTTTCTCTTCGATGCAGCCTATGATCAGGTCAGCTAGGGATTCTAAACTAAACTAAACTAAACTAAAACAAACCAAACTAAAGTAAACCAAACTAAACTAAACTAAACTAAAACAAACCAAACTAAAGTAAACCAAACTACAGTAAACCAAACTAAACCAAACCAAACTAAACCAAACCAAACTAAACTAAACTAAACTAAACTAAATTAAATTAAACTAAACCAAACTAAATTAAACTAAACTAAACTATACTAACTAAATACTAGTTTAAACAGTTAAGTATCCACAAAGCTGCCCCAGGAGCTAGAATGCTGTGGGAAGTACGGTGCACTGAGCCCTGTCCTCTAATGTCTGAATGTTCTTCCCTTTAGTCCCTTCATTGCTTTTCCCCTGCTGTCCCCCCCTTCGAGGGGGAGTCTTCTCCAGTTTCAGTTGCTGACTCCACTATTACGAGGGCCTACGAACAAGCTCCGTCCGGACCGGGAGGACACCCCTGTCGGTCCTGCCCGCGGACTGGCTTCGGTTCTACTGCTGGGATCCGTGGTTCTTGTGCTGGACCGTCCAACGAACTGTCCTCAACATTGTCCTAGGCTTTACTTCTTATTGTCTCATGCTAGCTGTTGCCAAAGCTGTCCGTCCCTGGGAGAGGGATCCCTCCATACTGTGGTTCTCCCCAAGATCTCTTCTTTTCCCACTGGGTTTCTGGAGTTTGTTCTTGCCGGATGTGAGGGTCTAAGGCGGTGGTTGCTTCGTTCTGTCTCGTTACTGTAAATATTGACATATTACCATTATGCTTATTCACTGTTTTTACTTTTACCGACCAATGTAACATCTTGAAGCCCTCTGAGGCAACTGTTGTTGTGATACTGGGCTATACAAAAATAAATTGATTGATTGATTGATTGAGATACACACACATCTGAGATATACACAACACACAACTGAGAGACACACACGACTGAGATACAAAAAACTGAGATACACACACAACACACACAAACATCTTGAGATACACACACAACACACACCCAACACACGACTGAGATACACACACACACACACACACACACGACGGTCAGAACTGAGACCAGAAGAACCCTAGTCCATGAGGAGTGAGAGGGCTGAGAGGACGAGAAGAGTGAGAAGAGTGAGAGGGTATCAATAGAAACCGGCCTACAGAGTTTTGTTCTCCAGTGGCAGAACCGCAGAACCAGGATCCTGGAGAAACAACATCTGAGGTCTCTGTAGAACACCACAGTGCTCGAACCACCAAGACCCTGCAGAACCCTCCAGCTCCCAGGACTCTGGTAGACCCTGCAGAACCCTCCAGCTCCCAGGACTCTGGTAGATCCTGCAGAACCCTCCAGCTCCCAGGACTCTGGTAGATCCTGCAGAACCCTCCAGCTCCAGGACTCTGGTAGGTCCTGCAGAACCCTCCAGCTCCCAGGACTCTGGTAGGTCCTGCAGAACCCTCCAGCTCCCAGGACTCTGGTAGGTCCTGCAGAACCCTCCAGCTCCCAGGACTCTGGTAGGTCCTGCAGAACCCTCCAGCTCCAGGACTCTGGTAGGTCCTGCAGAACCCTCCAGCTCCCAGGACTCTGGTAGGTCCTGCAGAACCCTCCAGCTCCCAGGACTCTGGTAGGTCCTGCAGAACCCTCCAGCTCCCAGGACTCTGGTAGACCCTGCAGAACCCTCCAGCTCCCAGGACTCTGGTAGGTCCTGCAGAACCCTCCAGCTCCCAGGACTCTGGTAGGTCCTGCAGAACCCTCCAGCTCCCAGGACTCTGGTAGGTCCTGCAGAACCCTCCAGCTCCCAGGACTCTGGTAGGTCCTGCAGAACCCTCCAGCTCCCAGGACTCTGGTAGGTCCTGCAGAACCCTCCAGCTCCCAGGACTCTGGTAGGTCCTGCAGAACCCTCCAGCTCCCAGGACTCTGGTAGGTCCTGCAGAACCCTCCAGCTCCCAGGACTCTGGTAGGTCCTGCAGAACCCTCCAGCTCCCAGGACTCTGGTAGGTCCTGCAGAACCCTCCAGCTCCCAGGACTCTGGTAGGTCCTGCAGAACCCTCCAGCTCCCAGGACTCTGGTAGGTCCTGCAGAACCCTCCAGCTCCCAGGACTCTGGTAGGTCCTGCAGAACCCTCCAGCTCCCAGGACTCTGGTAGGTCCTGCAGAACCCTCCAGCTCCCAGGACTCTGGTAGGTCCTGCAGAACCCTCCAGCTCCCAGGACTCTGGTAGGTCCTGCAGAACCCTCCAGCTCCCAGGACTCTGGTAGGTCCTGCAGAACCCTCCAGCTCCCAGGACTCTGGTAGGTCCTGCAGAACCCTCCAGCTCCCAGGACTCTGGTAGGTCCTGCAGAACCCTCCAGCTCCCAGGACTCTGGTAGGTCCTGCAGAACCCTCCAGCTCCCAGGACTCTGGTAGATCCTGCAGAACCCTCCAGCTCCCAGGACTCTGGTAGATCCTGCAGAACCCTCCAGCTCCCAGGACTCTGGTAGATCCTGCAGAACCCTCCAGCTCCCAGGACTCTGGTAGATCCTGCAGAACCCTCCAGCTCCCAGGACTCTGGTAGATCCTGCAGAACCCTCCAGCTCCCAGGACTCTGGTAGATCCTGCAGAACCCTCCAGCTCCCAGGACTCTGGTAGATCCTGCAGAACCTCCAGCTCCCAGGACTCTGGTAGATCCTGCAGAACCCTCCAGCTCCCAGGACTCTGGTAGATCCTGCAGAACCCTCCAGCTCCCAGGACTCTGGTAGATCCTGCAGAACCCTCCAGCTCCCAGGACTCTGGTAGATCCTGCAGAACCCTCCAGCTCCCAGGACTCTGGTAGATCCTGCAGAACCCTCCAGCTCCCAGGACTCTGGTAGATCCTGCAGAACCCTCCAGCTCCCAGGACTCTGGTAGATCCTGCAGAACCCTCCAGCTCCCAGGACTCTGGTAGATCCTGCAGAACCCTCCAGCTCCCAGGACTCTGGTAGATCCTGCAGAACCCTCCAGCTCCCAGGACTCTGGTAGATCCTGCAGAACCCTCCAGCTCCCAGGACTCTGGTAGATCCTGCAGAACCCTCCAGCTCCCAGGACTCTGGTAGATCCTGCAGAACCCTCCAGCTCCCAGGACTCTGGTAGATCCTGCAGAACCCTCCAGCTCCCAGGACTCTGGTAGATCCTGCAGAACCCTCCAGCTCCCAGGACTCTGGTAGATCCTGCAGAACCCTCCAGCTCCCAGGACTCTGGTAGATCCTGCAGAACCCTCCAGCTCCCAGGACTCTGGTAGATCCTGCAGAACCCTCCAGCTCCCAGGACTCTGGTAGATCCTGCAGAACCCTCCAGCTCCCAGGACTCTGGTAGATCCTGCAGAACCCTCCAGCTCCCAGGACTCTGGTAGATCCTGCAGAACCCTCCAGCTCCAGGACTCTGGTAGGTCCTGCAGAACCCTCCAGCTCCCAGGACTCTGGTAGGTCCTGCAGAACCCTCCAGCTCCCAGGACTCTGGTAGGCTCCTGCAGAACCCTCCAGCTCCCAGGACTCTGGTAGATCCTGCAGAACCCTCCAGCTCCCAGGACTCTGGTAGGTCCTGCAGAACCCTCCAGCTCCCAGGACTCTGGTAGGTCCTGCAGAACCCTCCAGCTCCCAGGACTCTGGTAGATCCTGCAGAACCCTCCAGCTCCCAGGACTCTGGTAGGTCCTGCAGAACCCTCCAGCTCCCAGGACTCTGGTAGGTCCTGCAGAACCCTCCAGCTCCCAGGACTCTGGTAGATCCTGCAGAACCCTCCAGCTCCCAGGACTCTGGTAGACCCTGCAGAACCCTCCAGCTCCCAGGACTCTGGTAGATCCTGCAGAACCCTCCAGCTCCCAGGACTCTGGTAGATCCTGCAGAACCCTCCAGCTCCCAGGACTCTGGTAGGTCCTGCAGAACCCTCCAGCTCCACAAATTAGCATTTTGTGTGCACAATTTATTATTTCCCGGCCACGTATGAGCCCGTGGAAGCTTGTTCAGTGGCGTTTACGTCGCTTCTCGTTGTGGAGCTGGCTGGCAGCCAGACCGAGGACGGCCAGCTGTGGCCGCCGAGCGCCGATCGCTCTTGGCGCTTTCTGCTCGGCTTGAATCGGCGGCGCCGTGAACAGCAGTGACTGTGAAACGCAGACTGTAACGCACTGTATCGAAAACGTGTTTGAAACTCAGATCACTACTGAATAAAATATACCGCCGTATGTATTGATATCCAAATTTTGTCCGGCCCTCGGTTCCTCCGTAGAGAACGTTCTTACGCTCAGCTTCCAGAACGTTTGTGTCCAGACTGTCTCCTTTCCTCCAAACTGGTTTGGTTCTGGTTCTAGAGCCTCAGGGGTGCCACCATAACAACGGGTTCCTTTTCCAGAGGAACAGGAGCCAGTCCAGAACCACGTGGGACGTCCCCGGTTACTGCAGCTATCGCCATGGCGACGGCAGCCCGCACCACCACGATGACACAGGAGCTGTTGGTTCCGTCTCTTCTCGGCTGCCGGTTCCGGAGACGAATCCAGTTTGGAAGTCCGGTCAGTGTCGGGTTAGCATTAGCATTAGCATTAGCCTGGCTGTTTACATGTGGGCCAGCTGGTCAGCATGGAAACCACCAATGAGCTGCGGATGGTATTCTCGTCTTTATAGACGCTCCTGGCGTCTTTATAGACGGTGTGGCAGAGGACGGAGGCTGGAGGACGGCTGGAGGCTGCAGGACGGCGTGTGGACGGCTGGAGGACGCTGCTGGAGGACAGCTGGAGGACGCTGCTGGAGGCTGCAGGACGGCGTGTGGATGGCTGGAGGCTGCAGGACGGCGTGTGGACGGCTGGAGGACGCTGCTGGAGGCTGCAGGACGGCGTGTGGACGGCTGGAGGCTGCAGGACGGCGTGTGGATGGCTGGAGGACACTGGTAGTCTCGGGACGATTGGCATGGACACCGTCTCTGCCAGGTCCGTCTCAAATAGTGAAACCCAGCGACTGTCTCTCTGCTGTCAGGTTTAACTCCCCGTGAAGGTCCAGTGAGGGGACAGGGGACGGCTGCTGGACAGGAGGACGGCGTCCAGCAGGACTGTGGCTCAGGTCACAGGCCTGCCGGTCCGTCCTCCAGGACTGAGCTCAGACCCTCTAAACATGGGTTCCGCCGGCTCTGCTGGTCCTGCCGGTCCTGGTCCCGGTTCTGGTCCCGGTTCTGGTCCCAGATCTTTCTGGAGATTTAGTTTGTCTGTTTGTGGCTCCGTCCCCGCCCTGCTGCTGTCCTCTCGCGTTGGACGCCTTCAGAGACGACTGGGTCCACGTCAACCCGGGCCCGAGGCTTCAGTTCCTGGTGGGACCGGTTCCTGGTGGGACTGGTTCCAGTGACGGACGGGTTGTCCTCTCCGGTCAGAGCTACACCCGGACGCCGTGGCGTTCGTCCACCGTTGTCCCTCCGGCTCGTCTGTAGCGGTGTTGTTTGGGCGGAGCTCCGCTCTGGACCGGCGTGGTTCTGCCTCTGGCCAGCAGGGGGCCTCGGCGCTCAGCACATCTGGAGTCTTACTGAGGACTGGATCCCAGACTGGAGACGCCCCCCTTCAGTCTGCAAGGAAAGTGAATCTCCCAGGGTTCAGAGGACAAAGAGCAGAACCGCGTCCCCCTGCAGACTCGTTCCAGACCAGAACCGCGTCCCCCAGCAGACCCGGTCCCACCCTGGCCTTGTGTCCAATCCGGACCGGCAGAGCAGAGACAAAACCCCGGAGCAGAGTCCCTGCAGGACTGAAGAGTTTCTGAGACTCGGGCAGCTCCTCTGCCCTCTGTGGACAAAAGACCCAGAGGACCAGATGGACAGCGTCCCCGGGACGAGTCCCCTCACGCACTCAGAAAGTCCCGCACTCTGCACCGAGCCCAGAACGCAGAACGTTCCTCCAAGGAGAGGTGAGGGTCCAGCCTGCCCGAGACACCCTGGTCCAGAACCCTGGTCCAGAACCCTGGTCCAGCAGCCTGGAGTATCTGACCTGCACCGGAGACCCGGAGCAGGTGAGATCCCGGTCCTGCTGGGAAGACACTGGACAAAGTGAGGGACCAGTACCAGGGAGACCACAGAGACCCTGATGTCCAACGTCTGGATCTGGGGTGGGTCCTCGGACACGTCTGTCTGGACCGAGTTCACTGCCTGATGGACGGACGTCCACGTGGACCCCGTCCTGATGAAATCCACGAGAAAGAGACACTGAGACAAAAAACACCCACCGAACACACACTGTCCAAGACCAGGACCCTGGGACACCTGGACCTACAGTCTCTGACAGAACCGCAGGTGGTGGGACAGTAGCTTCCTGGACACCATGGACAGAGACGTCTGGACAGACGACACAAACAGCTGGGCAGCACCGCCGTCCCGCAGACCCGGACACCATCTCCCAAACAGCCGGGACGACGCCTGTCCCTCCGTCCAACTCTGGACAGCAGCGCAGTCAGGAAAGCGTCTGCTCCCGAGGATTCTGGGACGGATTAAGACATCAGCTGGAGCAGATCCTGTCCCCGTCCAGTGGACACCGGGACGGATAAAACGAGGGGTTCCGTTTCCAAGTGTCCCACGGAGAGAAGATGTCCCCACAAGAGACGTCTCCTCAAGACTTCAGAGCCTCTCAGACCCACTGGGCTTCGAGGGGAAAGCTCTGGTAAGAGGACCGACGGACGGTCCTGTCCCCTCACACCAAGACATGGACAGAATGTCTTCTCACAGGACAAAGCCGACATCACCAGAAGGGACGTGTCTGTCCCTCTGACCTCGTCTCAACGCAGAACTCTGCATCTTCTCTGATGTCTCACCTCCAGCCATGTCCCCCACAACGAAGACCAGTGTCCTCACGGACGCACGGCCGTGTGATTAGCTGCCGTGTCCAATGAGACCGTTACGGGAGGACGCCTCACCGGGGGACGAGAGGCTTCCTGTAATCCTGCCAAGAACCCATCCGTCACGACTCCCACAGCGAGACGTAACGAGGACGTCGTCCACCGAGGCCGTGGCTTCACAGGAGCCGTCCGGTCTGGAGGTGTGGACAGCAGGACACGCACGGCGGGTGTCCAGAGTCCTCTACACCTGTGTTCCCTAAAGATGGCGCCGCCTCCACCTGAAGACTCCCCTCAGTCCACCTGGTACCCCTGTCGGACTGGACGCCTGTGGACCGCGGGACACTGTCCCTCGCTGCACTGGAGGACGGCACGTTGAGCGTTGGACTCCATGTCTTCATGGTCTTCACAGCTGGTGGTCCATCCGACCAGCTGCTCTCTGACCAGGTCCAGGCTTCACTGGACCGAGTCCAGCACCGGGAGTCCAGAGTGGACGGCTACCTGGACGAGCGGGCCCGCCGGGTTGGACTCTGGAGGACAAGGACCGACGACCAGCCCAGCGTCCAGGAGGGACACGTGGTCCTGCCGGGACACCGCCGGGCCCATTGGACTCGTCGTGAAGACATTGTCCAGCGAAGACAACAAAGTCCGCCAGGCTGAACTCAGACCGGTGAGACAGGGACACTGAAGACTGACATCGGGCCCCGCTCTGGACCTCCCATTCTGGTTCCCGCTCTGGGCCCCGCTCTGGGCCCCCCTGCTCTGGGCCCCCCTGCTCTGGACCCCCCATTCTGGTTCCTGCTCTGGGCCTCACTCTGGGCCCCCCTGCTCTGGGCCCCCCCCTGCTCTGGGCCCCCCTGCTCTGGGCCCCCCCCTGCTCTGGGCCCCCCTGCTCTGGAGCTCGGCTCTGGGCCCCCCCCTGCTCTGGGCCCCCCTGCTCTGGGGCTCGGCTCTGGGCCCCCCCCTGCTCTGGGCCCCCCTGCTCTGGGGCTCGGCTCTGGGCCCCCCTGCTCTGGAGCTCGGCTCTGGGCCCCCCCCTGCTCTGGGCCCCCCTGCTCTGGGCCCCCCCCTGCTCTGGGCCCCCCTGCTCTGGAGCTCGGCTCTGGGCCCCCCCCTGCTCTGGGCCCCCCTGCTCTGGGGCTCAGCTCTGGGCCCCCCCCTGCTCTGGGGCCCTTGGCACTGGACTAGAGCTTGAACCACTTTGGCGGAAAAGGGCTGAGAGGAACCTGGAGTCACTTTAGACCAGAACCAGAACGTTAAACCTTCGGTCTTCAGAACCTCCTGTAAAGTCTGTTAGACTCGGAGAGCTGGTCCTCCAGACCGGTTCTGGTCCTCCAAACCGGTTCTGGACTATCTGGGAGAGAGGAGGATCAGGATCAGGAGCTTACCCAGGATGGCCTGGACCCGGACACCCAGCTGGGTCCTCAGGATCAGGATCGGCTTCCGTCCTTTACTGAAGAGACACGAGGACAAGAAGACTGACACACAACCAGATACACTCTGTGTGTGTGTGTGTGTGTGTGTGTGTGTGTGTGTGTGTGTGTGAGTGAGTGTGTGTGTGTCATACACCTTTCCCACTGGCCAAAAAACCCATTTAAACCCGCTAACACCCGGCTCCTCGTGGCAGTGTGAAGGGTTTAATCAGAGCTCAGACCCGGGTCTTTCAACCCTGACCGGGGTCTACCGGGTCGCTGCTCCCGGGACTTACAGGATGACGCCGACGCAGCGCGGCTACGCTAGGGCGGCGGCGCTAGGGCGGCGGCGCTAGGGCGGCTGCGCTAGGGCGGCTGCGCTAGGGCGGCTGCGCTAGGGCGGCTGCGTTAGGGCGGCTGCGTTAGGGCGGCGGCGCTAGGGCGGCGGCGCTAGGGCGGCTGCGCTAGGGCGGCTGCGTTAGGGCGGCTGCGCTAGGGCGGCTGCGCTAGGGCGGCTGCGTTAGGGCGGCTGCGCTAGGGCGGCTGCCCAAGGCGGCTGCGTTAGGGCGGCTGCGTTAGGGCGGCTGCGTTAGGGCGGCTGCGTTAGCGCGGCGGCGTTAGCGCGGCGGCGTTAGCGCGGCTGCGCTAGGGCGGCTGCGCTAGGGCGGCTGCGCTAGGGCGGCTGCGCTAGGGCGGCTGCGTTAGCGTGGCTACGTTAGCGCGCTAGTTGAGATTTCCTTCCAGACGACCAGCACTGGCAGGACAGGAGACCAGAGAGCTTCTCCTGGTCCAGGAAGAGGAGACTCGTCCTCAGCTAACGGGGACGGTGTTCCGCTGCTTTGTTTACTTCCGTTGTGCTCCGTCGTGCTGATGATGTCATCAACGTGGGACACCATCAGCGCGGGAAAACGCAGCGACGCGGCTCACCAGCAGGGGGCGAGACCTGGGTCTGCAGGCGGGGGGGGGGGGGGGGGGCTGAAGTGGACCTGCTAGCTGCAGCGGGAAAGGGGTATCAGTGTTTGGGTGTGTGTGTGCGTGTGCGTGTGCGTGTGTGTGTGCGTGTGCGAGTGTGCGTGTGTGTGTGTTACCTGATGTCCTGGTAAAAAGCCTCCAGCTCGTCTCTCTGTTCTGACAGTGAAGATTCTATGTCCAGGTAGTTTCCCTGAGGAGAGACCTGGAGGGTGCAGTCCTCCAGCTGCAACACAACGACAACACAACATGACACAACATGACACAACATGACACAACATGACACACAACCAGTCCTCCAGCTGCAACACAACGACAACACAACATGACACAACATGACACAACATGACACAACATGACACAACATGACACACAACCAGTCCTCCAGCTGCAACACAATGACTCACAGTGACACACAGTGACACACAGTGACACACAGTGACACACAGCGACACACAACTCAACTCCACTGTATTGCTACAGCACTTTAAAACAGCCGCACAGTCAGAACAGTCAGAACAGTCGGGGGACACAACGGGAAAAGCTCCGTCCCCTCTGAGCCTCTGTCTGGACCCGGGTACCTCCAGGACCAGCTGACCTCTGACCTGAGTGGTGGAGCAGCTCAGAGGGGGCGGGGTCAGAGAGGGGGCGGGGTCAGACCATTCAGGGATTTAAAAACACATAAAAGAGCCTTCGAATGGACTCTAAAGGTCAGAGGTCACCAGTGCAGGAGGCCAGGACGGACTGATGTGTCCCTCTCATGTCCTCCAGTCAGCAGCATGTTGGACCACCTGGAGACAAGCGAGTGAGGACCGGTCCACTGCAGTAATCCAGCCCAGATGTAATAGAGTACTGGAGTACGGTCTCAGAGAACAGGTCTCACTCTGGACCACATCCTGAGGGGACGGACTGACTGTCGGACTAACGTCCTCCAGGCTGTAACGTCCTCCAGGCTGTAACGTCCTCCAGTAGAGGAGTTAATGAGAAGACGTCTTTCTTTTTTAATGGGACGTAGATCTGGCGGTCGTCCACATAACAGTGAAAGGACTTGATGGACATGTCTTCTCAGGGTGGACATGTCTTCTCAGGGTGGACATGTCTTCTCAGGGTGGACCCAGTGGGGATCAGTAGAGAGAAGAGCAGCGGCCCCAAGACTGAGCCCTGAGGAACCCCAGAAGACAGAGGACCAGAGGACGATTCAAACACAGAGCTCTGTCCTCAGGCCGGACCTGAACCACTGCAGACCAAGACCTCCGGACCAGACCAGGACCTCCGGACCAGACCAGGACCTCCGGACCAGACCAAGACCTCCGGACCAGACCAGGACCTCCGGACCAGACCAGGACCTCCGGTCCAGACCAGGACCTCCGGTCCAGACCAGGACCTCCGGACCAGACCAGGACCTCCGGACCAGACCAGGAGCTGCAGTCTGGATATTAACATGTTGTGGTCCACGGTGTCACCTGCAGCACACACACCACACACTGACACACACACACACACACACTGACACACACACACAGACACACACTGCAGGAGTTGTCGTCCCTCCTGTTGTTGAAACACAACCAGTCAAACCTGAAGGTGACGTTCTGCTGCTCTGCAGAGAGAGTTCTACAGAGAACCCTGCAGAACCAGGCCCTGCAGAACCAGGCCCTGCAGAACCAGGCCCTGCAGAACCAGGCCCTGCAGAACCAGGCCCTGCAGAACCAGGCCCTGCAGAACCAGGCCCTGCAGAACCAGGCCCTGCAGAACCAGGCCCCTGCAGAACCAGGCCCCTGCAGAACCAGGCCCTGCAGAACCAGGCCCTGCAGAACCAGGCCCTGCAGAACCAGGCCCCTACAGAACCAGGCCCTGCAGAACCAGGCCCTGCAGAACCAGGCCCTGCAGAACCAGGCCTACCTACCTTTTCCAGTATAAACAGCTTTAACTTTACACTTAAATACAGTTATGTTGTTGTTATAGATTCAAACAAAGCTGCTTCAACCAGGAAGGAAAACCAAAGAGCTCAGAATTACTGCAATGAACAGAAAAGAGAGGGAGAAACTACAAACACAAACATCCCTGGGACAGGCCGAAATCACTGCCAGACACTCACCTTTTCAATAGTAACAGCTTTAACTTTTAAACTACAACACAGTTTTTATTTTAAAAATGAAAGTGCTCAGAATTACTCAGGTTAAGTACAGATTACTTAGGTTGTAGTGATTATGGTGACACTGCAGCGAATCACTGTACTGTTTTTTTTTTTTTCGTTAAATTGCAGACGCTCCCTGAACCCCGCAGCGCCGCCGTCAGTACTGCTTCTGCTGCTTGACAGACACTGTTGATGAAAAGGAGCTTGCAGCCTGTGGTCCAGCTCACAGCGGCGGGACGGAGGCTCCTCTGCGTCTCTGACGTTTTAAAGACTATTGAGACTGAAAGTCCACATCTGTCAACATGCTGCTGACGTCACTGGACTGTTCAGTGGACGATGTATTTGGCGGCCACAGATGAGCCGGTGGAAGCTTGTTCAGTGGCGTTTACATCACCACTTCTCACTTTGGAGCTCAAACTCGCCGCGGTGGAGCTAGCTTGTAGCTTGTAGCCTGAGCTGAGGACGGCCAGCTGCGGCGTGCCGAGCGCTGATCTCTCCCTCGCGGCGCTTCGGCGGCGCCGTGAGCAGCAGTGACTGAAACCGCGCCGTGATGCCCGATACGATGACGAGTTTAAACTCAGATCGCCGTGACTGAATAAAAATATACCGCGTGTATCGATATCGACATTTTGTCCAGCGCGACACAAACATGCTGTGAAACGTAAGCCGTTCAGATTAAAGGTCAAAGGTCAGAGGTCTTCTGGTGTAGAACGCCCTCAGCTGGTTCGGTTCTGCAGACAGGAAGTAAAGGGAACTCCAGAGGTTTGGAACTGCTCCCCTAAGAGGAGCTCCTGACCTCTGACCTCTAATGTCTGATGAGGGGTGGGGTCAGCGGGTCAGCGGGTCAGCAGGTCAGGGTCGTTTCCAGGTCTGTGACCTTGATGACCTTCCTGTGGCCCCTGCAGGAACCCGCCAGAACCAGGATCACCTGGAGCTGGACTGTGGACTCCAGGGTTCTAGGTACAAACGTTCCTCAGACGATAAAACCAGTTCCAGACCAGGACTGAGTTCCCCCTGAGATCCAGCAGAACCAGGACTGAGTTCTCCCTGAGATCCAGCAGAACCAGGACTGAGTTCCCCCTGAGATCCAGCAGAACCAGGACTGAGTTCTCCCTGAGATCCAGCAGAACCAGGACTGAGTTCCCCCTGAGATCCAGCAGAACCAGGACTGAGTTCCCCCTGAGATCCAGCAGAACCAGGACTGAGTTCCCCCTGAGATCCAGCAGAACCAGGACTGAGTTCCCCCTGAGATCCAGCAGAACCAGGACTGAGTTCTCCCTGAGATCCAGCAGAACCAGGACTGAGTTCCCCCTGAGATCCAGCAGAACCAGGACTGAGTTCTCCCTGAGATCCAGCAGAACCAGGACTGAGTTCCCCCTGAGATCCAGCAGAACCAGGACTGAGTTCTCCCTGAGATCCAGCAGAACCAGGACTGAGTTCTCCCTGAGATCCAGCAGAACCAGGACTGAGTTCCCCCTGAGATCCAGCAGAACCAGGACTGAGTTCTCCCTGAGATCCAGCAGAACCAGGACTGAGTTCCCCCTGAGATCCAGCAGAACCAGGACTGAGTTCCCCCTGAGATCCAGCAGAACCAGGACTGAGTTCTCCCTGACAAACCAGCTGATGGTGAAGAGAACCCACCGGACCCCGGTCCTGGTCTCTGGAGCTGGACCCAGGGACGAACCTGGGCTGATCTGTGATCCAGAACATGTTCCATGGTTACCATGGTTACAGAACCAGAGGTCAGAGAAAACCAGGTTCAGGGTCTGACCTACAGTCCATCCAGACCCGGATCCAGTCCTGCACCTCCTGCCGGAGTCTGGACTCAGCAGGAGTCTTTCTCCTCTACGGTCCAACCTGCAGAACCACATTCCTCTGAAGGAGCTCAGAACCTCCCCGAGGAGGAGGAGGAGGAAGAGGAGGAGGAGGAAGAAGAGGAAGAGGAGGAGGAGGAGGAAGAAGAGGAAGAGGAGGAGGAGGAGGAAGAAGAGGAAGAGGAGGAGGAGGAGGAGGAGGAGGAGGAGGAGGAAGAGGAAGAGGAGCAGCTTGTAGCTGCAGCATGACAGAAGGAAACTCTGAAGGAGTGGATATGAACCGACAGCGTTATCTCTTGTAGCAGGCCCCGCCCACTTCCTCCGTCTGCAGGAGGGGGAGGAGCTTGTGTCCTGTGGCATGCTGGGAACAGTCAGAGGGACAGCCAGGACCCAGCAGAACAGCGAGGGTTCGAACCCTGCACCCTGAGGCGGAGCTGCGTTCACTTCCTGTTGGAGAGCAGGACTCCCAGCGTCACGTGACTCAACAGGAAGCAGCCAGTCAGCCCGTCGTCACGGCAACAGCTTAAAAAGTGGAAAAGCAGAGTCAGTGACTCCAGAGGGAAGAGAGGAGAGAAGGGGGCGGAGCCTGTGTGTGTGTGTGTGTGTGTGTATCAGTGTGTGTCAGTGTGTGTGTCAGTGTGTGTGTCAGTGTGTGTGTCAGTGTGTGTGTATCAGTGTGTGTGTCAGTGTGTGTCAGTGTGTATCAGTGTGTGTATGTGTGTATCAGTGTGTGTATGTGTGTATCTGTGTGTGTGTCAGTGTGTGTCAGTGTGTGTGTCAGTGTGTGTCAGTGTGTGTGTCAGTGTGTGTGTGTCAGTGTGTGTCAGTGTGTGTGTGTGTGTGTGTGTGTGTGTCAGTGTGTGTATGTGTGTATCAGTGTGTGTGTCAGTATGTGTGTGTCAGTGTGTATTATTGTGTATCAGTGTGTGTCTAAAGGTCAGCTCCACTTTTAGCTCCAGTATTTTAATGTTGTGAAGAATCTTTCCTCCTTCCAGCTTCTAGACCTCCGAGTCCTGCAGTCAGTCCCCCGGTCGGTCCCCTGTCCCCTCCTGTCCCTCCTGTCCCCTCGGCTCTGGGGACAGGGTGAGACGCTCCCTGCAGATTCCAGCAGCCAGGTGTGACCTGCGGACGCAGCTCCAGCCTCCGTCAGGAAATGTGTCACTTTAACGAGGAGGAGCGCGGTCGGGACGGCCCACTCAGCCGGTTACACGCGACACTGCCCGAGTGACACGCGCATTGCTGCGCGTTTCACAGGTACGATCAGCACAGGTGTGCCCGCTCTCCCTTTTAACCCTTTCATTTCTCATCCACGCGCTCCACACCGCGACGGCGCGTCCAATCAGCTGTTTTCTGAACGGAGTCTGGTGCGTCATGACGCGGGTGAGAACAATGGTCCCCGCCGGACGCGCACGAGCCGAGAACACTCCGAAACCAGCTCAGCCCCACTAGTTACAGCTGGTTACAGCTAGTTACATCTGGTTACAGCTAGTTACAGCTGGTTACAGCTAGTTACAGCTGGTTACAAAGAGTTCTAGAGACGAGGAGACAGTCCTCCGTTTAGTCCCACTCGGTGTAAAGTTTCCGGGAAGAAGGAAGAAGCCAGCCGGGATCGGGAGCTGGTTTGGTTAGCGCCTGGTTAGGAAGCTGGTTAGCTCCTGGTTAGCTCCTGGTTAGGAAGCTGGTTAGCGCCTCGTTGGCGCCTGGATTGGTTAGTAGCCGCCGGGCTGACCCACCTTCAGCGGAGCCCCCAGCAGGGAGCGGATCCGGCCGAGCTGCTCGCTCAGCGGGACGCTCTCCTCCAGGATGACCGTCGGTGGTCTGCGCGGCTCGGGGAAGTTGGTGCAGATGAACGGGTCCGAGTCCTCCAGGAACTGGACCCGGCACGTGACGGAGGCCATGGCCGGCGGGGCGCGCGGAGAGCCGGCGGAGCGCGTGCGTCCTGCGTCTTGGAGGAGCCCTGGAAGACTGAGGCGCGGAGAACCGGAGAAGAACCGGAGGAACGGAAACGCGGACCCGGGGCCCGCCTCCTGCCTTTCACAATAAACTCAGCTGGGAACGGGACCGGGACCGGGACCGGGACCGGGTTCCTGCAGACCCACAGGTCGGCTCTTTATTTATTGATTCATTTATTTATTGAAACACATTGACAGATTACATCACAGCAGATCCAAGAATCCAAAATAAGACGTGGAAGTCCCGGAGAGACAGAAGACAAGAAGAGGAACCCGGAGCCCATCCTGGGTGACCTTTGAACCCTGCAGTCCCTCAGACCGGATTCACTGGGCCAGAGGAACCGGGACGAGAACCGGGACAAGAACCGGATCAAAACAGGTCCACCAGAGGTCTGAGGCTGAAGCAGAGCTGGAGAAAGTACTAAAGAATTGTAATTGAGTAAAAGTATCTTTATTTTGATTTAATCCTACTCAGAGTAAAAGTAAAAGTCTGAAAATTTACTTGAGTAAAAGTACAAAAGATCATAATTTGAAATGTAATTTGAGTAAAATTTACTTTCAATTATTTGATGCAATAAAAGGATGAGTCCTGAATCAACTCCAGTTCAGTAACTTTACTCTGTTCCTTACATGAGCTAAGTAACTTTACTCTGTTCCTTACATGAGCTCAGTAACTTTACTCTGTTACTCAACATGAGCTCAGTAACTTTACTCTGTTACTCAACGTGAGCTCAGTAACTTTACTCTGTTACTCAACGTGAGATCAGTAATTTTACTCTATTACTCAACATGAGCTCAGTAACTTTACTCTGTTACTCAGCTGAGTTCAGTAACTTTACTCTATTACTCAACATGAGATCAGTAACTTTACTCTGTTACTCAACGTGAGATCAGTAATTTTACTCTATTACTCAACGTGAGCTCAGTAACTTTACTCTATTACTCAACGTGAGCTGAGTAACTTTACTCTGTTACTCAACGTGAGCTCTGTAACTTTACTCTATTACTCAACATGAGCTCAGTAACTTTACTCTATTACTCAACATGAGCTCAGTAACTTTACTCTATTACTCAACATGAGCTCAGTAACTTTACTCTGTTACTCAGCTGAGCTCAGTAACTTTACTCTGTTACTCAGTTGAGCTCAGTAACTTTACTCTGTTACTCAGCTGAGCTCAGTAACTTTACTCTGTTACTCAGTTGAGCTCAGTAACTTTACCTCTGTTACTCAACGTGACCTCAGTAACTTTACTCTATTACTCATAATGAGCTCAGTAACTTTACTCTGTTACTCAACATGAGATCAGTAACTTTACTCTGTTACTCAACGTGAGCTCAGTAATTTTACTCTATTACTCACCATGAGCTCAGTAACTTTATTACTCAACATGAGCTCAGTAACTTTACTCTGTTACTCAACGTGAGCTCAGTAACTTTACTCTGTTACTCAACATGAGCTCAGTAACTTTACTCTGTCACTCAACGTGAGCTCAGTAACTTTACTCTGTTACTCAACATGAGCTCAGTAACTTTACTCTGTTACTCAACGTGAGCTCAGTAACTTTACTCTATTACTGAACATGAGCTCAGTAACTTTACTCTGTTACTCAGCTGAGCTCAGTAACTTTACTCTGTTACTCAGTTGAGCTCAGAAACTTTACTCTGTTACTCAGTTGAGCTCAGTAACTTTACTCTGTTACTCAGCTGAGCTCAGTAACTTTACTCTGTTACTCAGCTGAGCTCAGTAACTTTACTCTGTTACTCAGTTGAGCTCAGTAACTTTACTCTGTTACTCAGCTGAGCTCAGTAACTTTACTCTATTACTCAACATGAGTTCAGTAACTTTACTCTGTTACTCAACGTGAGCTCAGTAACTTTACTCTGTTACTCAACATGAGCTCAGTACTTTGCTCTGTTACTCAACGTGAGCTCAATAACTTTACTCTATTACTCAACATGAGCTCAGTAACTTTACTCTGTTACTCAGCTGAGCTCAGTAACTTTACTCTGTTACTCAATGTGAGCTCAGTAACTTTACTCTATTACTCAGTTGAGCTCAGTAACTTTACTCTGTTACTCAATGTGAGCTCAGTAACTTTACTCTATTACTCAGTTGAGCTCAGTAACTTTACTCTGTTACTCAGCTGAGCTCAGTAACTTTACTCTGTTACTCAACGTGAGCTCAGTAACTTTACTCTGTTACTCAACGTGAGATCAGTAATTTTACTCTATTACTCAACATGAGCTCAGTAACTTTACTCTATTACTCAACATGAGCTCAGTAACTTTACTCTGTTACTCAGCTGAGTTCAGTAACTTTACTCTATTACTCAACATGAGATCAGTAACTTTACTCTGTTACTCAACGTGAGATCAGTAATTTTACTCTATTACTCAACGTGAGCTCAGTAACTTTACTCTATTACTCAACGTGAGCTGAGTAACTTTACTCTGTTACTCAACGTGAGCTCTGTAACTTTACTCTATTACTCAACATGAGCTCAGTAACTTTACTCTATTACTCAACATGAGCTCAGTAACTTTACTCTATTACTCAACATGAGCTCAGTAACTTTACTCTGTTACTCAGCTGAGCTCAGTAACTTTACTCTGTTACTCAGTTGAGCTCAGTAACTTTACTCTGTTACTCAGTTGAGCTCAGTAACTTTACTCTGTTACTCAGCTGAGCTCAGTAACTTTACTCTGTTACTCAGTTGAGCTCAGTAACTTTACTCTGTTACTCAACGTGACCTCAGTAACTTTACTCTATTACTCATAATGAGCTCAGTAACTTTACTCTGTTACTCAACATGAGATCAGTAACTTTACTCTGTTACTCAACATGAGCTCAGTAATTTTACTCTGTTACTCAACGTGAGCTCAGTAATTTTACTCTATTACTCACCATGAGCTCAGTAACTTTATTACTCAACATGAGCTCAGTAACTTTACTCTGTTACTCAACGTGAGCTCAGTAACTTTACTCTGTTACTCAACATGAGCTCAGTAACTTTACTCTGTCACTCAACGTGAGCTCAGTAACTTTACTCTGTTACTCAACATGAGCTCAGTAACTTTACTCTGTTACTCAACGTGAGCTCAGTAACTTTACTCTATTACTGAACATGAGCTCAGTAACTTTACTCTGTTACTCAGCTGAGCTCAGTAACTTTACTCTGTTACTCAGTTGAGCTCAGAAACTTTACTCTGTTACTCAGTTGAGCTCAGTAACTTTACTCTGTTACTCAGCTGAGCTCAGTAACTTTACTCTGTTACTCAGCTGAGCTCAGTAACTTTACTCTGTTACTCAGTTGAGCTCAGTAACTTTACTCTGTTACTCAGCTGAGCTCAGTAACTTTACTCTATTACTCAACATGAGTTCAGTAACTTTACTCTGTTACTCAACGTGAGCTCAGTAACTTTACTCTGTTACTCAACATGAGCTCAGTAACTTTGCTCTGTTACTCAACGTGAGCTCAATAACTTTACTCTATTACTCAACATGAGCTCAGTAACTTTACTCTGTTACTCAGCTGAGCTCAGTAACTTTACTCTGTTACTCAATGTGAGCTCAGTAACTTTACTCTATTACTCAGTTGAGCTCAGTAACTTTACTCTGTTACTCAATGTGAGCTCAGTAACTTTACTCTATTACTCAGTTGAGCTCAGTAACTTTACTCTGTTACTCAGCTGAGCTCAGTAACTTTACTCTGTTACTCAGTTGAGCTCAGTAACTTTACTCTGTTACTCAACGTGAGCTCAGTAACTTTACTCTGTTACTCAACGTGAGCTCAGTAATTTTACTCTCTTACTCATAATGAGCTCAGTAACTTTACTCTGTTACTCAACATGAGCTCAGTAACTTTACTCTATTACTCAACATGAGCTCAGTAACTTTACTCTATTACTCAACATGAGCTCAGTAACTTTACTCTATTACTCAACATGAGCTCAGTAACTTTACTCTGTTACTCAGCTGAGCTCAGTAACTTTACTCTGTTACTCAGTTGAGCTCAGTAACTTTACTCTGTTACTCAGCTGAGCTCAGTAACTTTACTCTGTTACTCAGTTGAGCTCAGTAACTTTACTCTGTTACTCAACGTGACCTCAGTAACTTTACTCTATTACTCATAATGAGCTCAGTAACTTTACTCTGTTACTCAACATGAGATCAGTAACTTTACTCTGTTACTCAACGTGAGCTCAGTAATTTTACTCTATTACTCACCATGAGCTCAGTAACTTTATTACTCAACATGAGCTCAGTAACTTTACTCTGTTACTCAACGTGAGCTCAGTAACTTTACTCTGTTACTCAACATGAGCTCAGTAACTTTACTCTGTCACTCAACGTGAGCTCAGTAACTTTACTCTGTTACTCAACATGAGCTCAGTAACTTTACTCTGTTACTCAACGTGAGCTCAGTAACTTTACTCTATTACTGAACATGAGCTCAGTAACTTTACTCTGTTACTCAGCTGAGCTCAGTAACTTTACTCTGTTACTCAGTTGAGCTCAGAAACTTTACTCTGTTACTCAGTTGAGCTCAGTAACTTTACTCTGTTACTCAGCTGAGCTCAGTAACTTTACTCTGTTACTCAGCTGAGCTCAGTAACTTTACTCTGTTACTCAGTTGAGCTCAGTAACTTTACTCTGTTACTCAGCTGAGCTCAGTAACTTTACTCTATTACTCAACATGAGTTCAGTAACTTTACTCTGTTACTCAACGTGAGCTCAGTAACTTTACTCTGTTACTCAACATGAGCTCAGTAACTTTGCTCTGTTACTCAACGTGAGCTCAATAACTTTACTCTATTACTCAACATGAGCTCAGTAACTTTACTCTGTTACTCAGCTGAGCTCAGTAACTTTACTCTGTTACTCAATGTGAGCTCAGTAACTTTACTCTATTACTCAGTTGAGCTCAGTAACTTTACTCTGTTACTCAATGTGAGCTCAGTAACTTTACTCTATTACTCAGTTGAGCTCAGTAACTTTACTCTGTTACTCAGCTGAGCTCAGTAACTTTACTCTGTTACTCAACGTGAGCTCAGTAACTTTACTCTGTTACTCAACGTGAGATCAGTAATTTTACTCTATTACTCAACATGAGCTCAGTAACTTTACTCTATTACTCAACATGAGCTCAGTAACTTTACTCTGTTACTCAGCTGAGTTCAGTAACTTTACTCTATTACTCAACATGAGATCAGTAACTTTACTCTGTTACTCAACGTGAGATCAGTAATTTTACTCTATTACTCAACGTGAGCTCAGTAACTTTACTCTATTACTCAACGTGAGCTGAGTAACTTTACTCTGTTACTCAACGTGAGCTCTGTAACTTTACTCTATTACTCAACATGAGCTCAGTAACTTTACTCTATTACTCAACATGAGCTCAGTAACTTTACTCTATTACTCAACATGAGCTCAGTAACTTTACTCTGTTACTCAGCTGAGCTCAGTAACTTTACTCTGTTACTCAGTTGAGCTCAGTAACTTTACTCTGTTACTCAGTTGAGCTCAGTAACTTTACTCTGTTACTCAGCTGAGCTCAGTAACTTTACTCTGTTACTCAGTTGAGCTCAGTAACTTTACTCTGTTACTCAACGTGACCTCAGTAACTTTACTCTATTACTCATAATGAGCTCAGTAACTTTACTCTGTTACTCAACATGAGATCAGTAACTTTACTCTGTTACTCAACATGAGCTCAGTAATTTTACTCTGTTACTCAACGTGAGCTCAGTAATTTTACTCTATTACTCACCATGAGCTCAGTAACTTTATTACTCAACATGAGCTCAGTAACTTTACTCTGTTACTCAACGTGAGCTCAGTAACTTTACTCTGTTACTCAACATGAGCTCAGTAACTTTACTCTGTCACTCAACGTGAGCTCAGTAACTTTACTCTGTTACTCAACATGAGCTCAGTAACTTTACTCTGTTACTCAACGTGAGCTCAGTAACTTTACTCTATTACTGAACATGAGCTCAGTAACTTTACTCTGTTACTCAGCTGAGCTCAGTAACTTTACTCTGTTACTCAGTTGAGCTCAGAAACTTTACTCTGTTACTCAGTTGAGCTCAGTAACTTTACTCTGTTACTCAGCTGAGCTCAGTAACTTTACTCTGTTACTCAGCTGAGCTCAGTAACTTTACTCTGTTACTCAGTTGAGCTCAGTAACTTTACTCTGTTACTCAGCTGAGCTCAGTAACTTTACTCTATTACTCAACATGAGTTCAGTAACTTTACTCTGTTACTCAACGTGAGCTCAGTAACTTTACTCTGTTACTCAACATGAGCTCAGTAACTTTGCTCTGTTACTCAACGTGAGCTCAATAACTTTACTCTATTACTCAACATGAGCTCAGTAACTTTACTCTGTTACTCAGCTGAGCTCAGTAACTTTACTCTGTTACTCAATGTGAGCTCAGTAACTTTACTCTATTACTCAGTTGAGCTCAGTAACTTACTCTGTTACTCAATGTGAGCTCAGTAACTTTACTCTATTACTCAGTTGAGCTCAGTAACTTTACTCTGTTACTCAGCTGAGCTCAGTAACTTTACTCTGTTACTCAGTTGAGCTCAGTAACTTTACTCTGTTACTCAACGTGAGCTCAGTAACTTTACTCTGTTACTCAACGTGAGCTCAGTAATTTTACTCTCTTACTCATAATGAGCTCAGTAACTTTACTCTGTTACTCAACATGAGCTCAGTAACTTTACTCTGTTACTCAACGTGAGCTCAGTAACTTTACTCTGTTACTCAATGTGAGCTCAGTAACTTTGCTCTATTACTCAACATGAGCTGAGTAACTTTACTCTGTTACTTAACGTGAGCTCAGTAACTTTACTCTGTTACTCAACGTGAGCTCAGTAACTTTACTCTATTACTCAACATGAGCTCAGTAACTTTACTCTGGTACTCAGCTGAGCTCAGTAACTTTACTCTGTTACTCAACGTGAGCTCAGTAACTTTACTCTGTTACTCAACGTGAGCTCAGTAACTTTACTCTGATACTCAACATGAGCTGAGTAACTTTACTCTATTACTCAACATGAGCTCAGTAACTTTACTCTATTACTCAACGTGAGCTCAGTAACTTTACTCTGTTACTCAACATGAGCTCAGTAATTTTACTCTGTTACTCAACATGAGCTGAGTAACTTTACTCTGTTACTCAGCTGAGCTCAGTAACTTTACTCTGTTACTCAGCTGAGCTCAGTAACTTTACTCTGGTACTCAACATGAGCTGAGTAACTTTACTCTATTACTCAACATGAGCTCAGTAACTTTACTCTATTACTCAACGTGAGCTCAGTAACTTTACTCTGTTACTCAACGTGAGCTCAGTAACTTTACTCTATTACTCAACATGAGCTCAGTAATTTTACTCTGTTACTCAACGTGAGCTCAGTAACTTTACTCTGTTACTCAACGTGAGCTCAGTAATTTTACTCTATTACTCAACATGAGCTCAGTAACTTTACTCTATTACTCAACATGAGCTCAGTAACTTTACTCTGTTACTCAGCTGAGCTCAGTAACTTTACTCTGTTACTCAGTTGAGCTCAGAAACTTTACTCTGTTACTCAGCTGAGCTCAGTAACTTTACTCTGTTACTCAGTTGAGCTCAGTAACTTTACTCTGTTACTCAGCTGAGCTCAGTAACTTTACTCTATTACTCAACATGAGTTCAGTAACTTTACTCTGTTACTCAACGTGAGCTCAGTAACTTTACTCTGTTACTCAACATGAGCTCAGTAACTTTGCTCTGTTACTCAATGTGAGCTCAATAACTTTACTCTATTACTCAACATGAGCTCAGTAACTTTACTCTGTTACTCAGCTGAGCTCAGTAACTTTACTCTGTTACTCAATGTGAGCTCAGTAACTTTACTCTATTACTCAACATGAGCTGAGTAACTTTACTCTGTTACTCAGCTGAGCTCAGTAACTTTACTCTGTTACTCAGTTGAGCTCAGTAACTTTACTCTGTTACTCAACGTGAGCTCAGTAACTTTACTCTGTTACTCAACGTGAGCTCAGTAACTTTACTCTGTTACTCAACGTGAGCTCAGTAACTTTACTCTGTTATTCAACGTGAGCTCAGTAACTTTACTCTGATACTCAACATGAGCTGAGTAACTTTCCTCTATTACTCAACATGAGCTCAGTAACTTTACTCTATTACTCAACGTGAGCTCAGTAACTTTACTCTGTTACTCAACGTGAGCTCAGTAACTTTACTCTGATACTCAACATGAGCTGAGTAACTTTCCTCTATTACTCAACATGAGCTCAGTAACTTTACTCTGTTACTCAACGTGAGCTCAGTAACTTTACTCTATTACTCAACATGAGTTCAGTAACTTTACTCTGTTACTCAACGTGAGCTCAGTAACTTTACTCTGTTACTCAACATGAGCTCAGTAACTTTGCTCTGTTACTCAATGTGAGCTCAATAACTTTACTCTATTACTCAACATGAGCTCAGTAACTTTACTCTGTTACTCAGCTGAGCTCAGTAACTTTACTCTGTTACTCAATGTGAGCTCAGTAACTTTACTCTATTACTCAACATGAGCTGAGTAACTTTACTCTGTTACTCAGCTGAGCTCAGTAACTTTACTCTGTTACTCAGTTGAGCTCAGTAACTTTACTCTGTTACTCAACGTGAGCTCAGTAACTTTACTCTGTTACTCAACGTGAGCTCAGTAACTTTACTCTGTTACTCAACGTGAGCTCAGTAACTTTACTCTGATACTCAACGTGAGCTGAGTAACTTTACTCTGTTACTCAACGTGAGCTCAGTAACTTTACTCTGTTACTCAGCTGAGCTCAGTAACTTTACTCTGTTACTCAGCTGAGCTCAGTAACTTTACTCTGGTACTCAGCTGAGCTTAGTAACTTTACTCTGGTACTCAACATGAGCTCAGTAACTTTACTCTGTTCCTCAGCTGAGCTCAGTAACTTTACTCTGTTACTCAACATGAGCTCAGTAACTTTACTCTGTTACTCAGCTGAGCTCAGTAACTTTACTCTGGTACTCAACATGAGCTCAGTAACTTTACTCTGTTCCTCAGCTGAGCTCAGTAACTTTACTCTGTTACTCAACATGAGCTCAGTAACTTTACTCTGTTACTCAGCTGAGCTCAGTAACTTTACTCTGGTACTCAACATGAGCTCAGTAACTTTACTCTGTTACTCAGCTGAGCTCAGTAACTTTACTCTGTTACTCAGCTGAGCTCAGTAACTTTACTCTGTTACTCAGCTGAGCTCAGTAACTTTACTCTGGTGCTCAGCTAAGCTCAGTAACTTTACTCTGTTACTCATAATTAGCTCAGTAAATTTATTCTGGTACTGAGCTGAGCTCAGTAACTTTAGTTACTTCAGTAACTAAGCCCGTCCTCTGGTCTGGGTGCAGCAGACACAGTCCTGTTCAGAGACGGACAGCAGAGGACATGACGGACTGGACAGGGTCTCTGTCTCCTACAGCCTGAACCTGGACCAGGTCCCAGTCCTCTGGAAGACCTGCTGTGTCCCGGGTCCTGAAACAGACCTGGTCCCCGTCCTCTGTCCTCATGAAGACCATGGGGGCTCCTCCTGGTCCTCCTGGTCCTCCTGGACCTCTTCACCATGTCCACCTGGGACAGCTGTCCCTCCAAGTCCTCCGAGGACTCCGCCATCGTGGGCTGAGGGGACCAGCTGGAGACCCGGTCGGTCTTCGGGGACGTTGTGGACCGCTGCGAGGACCAGCAGCTGGAAGACGAAGGAGACGGAGATGGACTTCAAGAGGAGGACACTTCCACACCCACCGGTGGACATCCAGAGGGAGGACATGGAGACAGCGGACAGTTTCACCGGTCCCACAGCACCAAGGACCAGAGTGTCTCCAGCTCCTGGGGACACTCTGGTCCTCGGGACTGTCCACACCTCTGCTCAGGAGGTCAATCAATCAATCAATCAATGTATTTGTGTTCAGCCCAGCATCACAGCAGCAGCTGCTCAGAGGCTTCAACATGTTACACTGGTCGGTAAAAGTAACAACAGAGAATAAGCAGAATGTTAATATGTCAAATTCACAGTAACGAGACAAAACGAAGCAGCCACCGCCTTAGACCCTCACATCCGGCAAGAAAACACTCCAGAACCCAGTGGGAGAAGAAGAAAGCAGAGGTGTCCTCTGCTGTCCACTACGCCGCCGTCTGCTGTCCCCGAGAGGCACAGAGCGAGACAGGAAGAGACTCAACAAGCTGGACAGGAGGGACAGCTCTGTCCTGGACTGTCCTCTGGACAGGAGGGACAGCCCTGTCCTGGGCTGTCCCCTGGACAGGAGGGACAGCTCTGTCCTGGACTGTCCTCTGGACAGGAGGGACAGCTCTGTCCTGGACTGTCCTCTGGACAGGAGGGACAGCCCTGTCCTGGACTGTCCTCTGGACAGGAGGGACAGCCCTGTCCTGGGCTGTCCCCTGGACAGGAGGGACAGCTCTGTCCTGGACTGTCCTCTGGACAGGAGGGACAGCCCTGTCCTGGGCTGTCCCCTGGCCCCTCGGGGGGGGCACGTGGGTCTGAGACGGATGTTGTCCAAACTCACGTCCTTGATGGACATCGGCTCTGAGCCACCGCAGTGGACGGAGGAGGAGCTCAGACTGAGACGTCCTCAGAGGACAGAGCAGGTCCCTCATGTCCACCGCTGTCAGACTGGACAGCTCCACTGTGGACATGTCCCACTCGGGACGCAGGACATGGAAGCTCCAGAGCGGCCGGCTCGGCCGTGACGCCTCCGCGGGACATGTCTCTGTCCATTTTAACCAACTTCAGAATTCCTGAAACATTCTGAGTTAAATGTGAGATCGATGCAGAGCCAGAAGGACGTCACGAGCGCAGAAGCAACAACACTGTTGTTTTACTACTTTCTGTACATAAACTTTGCCCTTCTGTCCCTGAGAGGAGCAAATTTCTCAATGATGATAAACTCTTTATTTTATGATTTAAATGTGTCAATTTTATGTCACCAATGCAAATGAACATAGCACTCCTATAAAAGTAGCCTCTTCCTTTCTGGAGGGCCTGTATTAAGATGTGTGTCTCACAATATAGCAGTATTAAAAACATTGTGTGTTTTTGCGTTTCACACAGTTTACCTCCGCTCTGGCGCTCCTGAGGATCGCCTGGACGCAGTGAGCGGCGTTTCTCTGCCAGCTGGGACGCCGCCTCTGAGGTCTCCACAGAGCATCAGGGAATCTGCGTCTCCAGCTTCCTGCCGTGACCAGTCTGTGGGCGACACGTCAGCGCCTCATGGCGGGAGGGTGGAGCCACGAAAGTAATCCCTGGCCCTGTCCCAATACCCACACTACGCCCTGCGGTCCTCAGTGGAGTGTGCACTTAGTTGAAGTGCGCGTAAGGGTTCGAGTGCGTAGGTTACAAGGGTGCAAAAATTGAAGAATTGGGACGGTGATGGTTACGTCATCGCTTTGCGTCACTGCATCAGATCTGCGACACTAATCATGGCGGGAGTTGGCGTTGTCTTCGGAATTTTGCTTTTGAAAATGATTGCAAAAATGCACCAGCGCTATATAAAACCAATGCATTATTATTATTATTATTATTATTATTATTATCATTATCATTATTACCAGTTGATGATTTTACGGAGAAAGAAGAGCCAGAAACGAATGTGGTTCATTCGCCAGGCACTCGCCGCTGCGCCGGACTTTCGTCAACCGGTAATTTTATCTATTGTGTTTTGTTTCATTTTAGCTGATGTGAAGCATCCCCTTGAAAACGAGATGGTGAATCTCAAGGGGGCTTACCTCCATACACAAAATAAATAAATGGCAAGTATAAATATAAATATACTAAACGTGTGCAAAATTTCACTTTTGCTTTTCCACTTTTATTTCAGTCATTCCACTCCACGTTATGGTTAATTCAGCATCCGTAAATACAAAACGGTGCATTTATCAGTGAATTAATAATTCACATTCGATGTATCTTTCTAAGTAACAGTGCTAACCCACAGGTACATCATTAAAAAAATCACATATCGTAATACTTACACTTGAAAATACATTTTTTGGCGCCGGAGCGTCGCTGACCACCGCCATGTTTTTCTGTCTTGTCGGCCGTTAGGAACTGTGGGTAATCTCCTTCGGCTGAGTCCGCTCCGATGCGGGCTTCGCTGGAGTGTGGATCAAGGGCGCAAAGGGGGCGGGGCCAAAGAGCACTCTGGAGGATTGGGACACCCTACGCACTCACCCCTCAGCGGGAACGTGCAATTGAGGGGCACAAGGGTGGGAGTGCGAGTATTGGGACAGGGCCCCTTTGTGTTCAGCTGTGAGCCGTGAAATGTGGCCCCGAACCGCCCGGAGGAGCGACGGCGCATGTCCCGCTTTCAACCGGAGTCCGCGGCCAAAGGTTTCTGCGCTCCCGAGCGGAAACCGGATCTACGTCACTAATCGGACGACACGGAGGAATGAAACAGCGAATTCATCATCACTCCCTACATAGCTTTTATTATGCTCATAGAAAAATAGATAAACATTCACTCCATAATAATTGTAATTTATTATTTAATTTTTTATGTTTTTTTTGGAGTATGAGTGATAATGAGGTGAGTGGCGGGGCGGCGCCCTGGCGCCCTCTAGTGGCGAGCTGCCCCTGCCGATAACCGATAATTAACTACTTATCATGGCCGATACTGATAAATTCAGATTTTTATATTCAATATAATCTTAAAATAATCTGAAGTTTGTACCCAGGAGAATAAAAACATTGAAGATGCAGTGATGAAAACGTAATACCTCAGCAGCTCTGGCCTGACGAGAACAGCAAACAGCCGTACACACTCTTCACATCTTCATTTCTTTTTTGCAAAAATATCAAACAGTTACAATGACTAAGTCTATTTTTTTAAAACAAAAATAGATCAAAATAAAATCTCCTGTAATCGTTTACAGGCTGTCAAACTTCTCAAAAGTCAGTGTATCAAATATAATCAAATCCCAACTTCAGCACAAACTGCATCCTTTAAGAAAAGGTTTCACAGAACGGAGACTGGCTCGTCTGCCAGAATAACGAAGCAGAGGTTTCATACAGCGCTTTGCTGGACACTCAGTCGCTTCACGCTGCGTCCTTCATTCTGTCCACACCGGCTGGAGCTGAGCTGCTGCTGTAGCCACAGCTGCCCTGCGGGGGGCAGACTGACGCCATCGGCCCCTCCCACCACCAACCGTCACTCTCACTACTTTCATACTTTGGCAAGGGGGGTGAAGTGTCTTGCCCAAGGACACGACAGTTTTACGCCTGCGGGAGCGGGGATCGAACCGCCAACCTTCCGGTTATGAGACGACCCGCTCTACCATCTGAGCTGCTGTCGCCCGACTATGAAATAAATTCACCGCATTGACATGTCAGCCTCAAATCTAAAAACTAGGGGTGTCAAAGGTTACTATTTTTTTCTACATGCAACGTCATAGTTTATCTTTTTCTATTGCAGTTGTGCTAAATGACCACTAGAGGGCTCTGTCTCCCTTGAAACGCGCTGCTTCATAATCCCATTAGATCAGAGACGTTCCACTGGTTCTCAGACCAAAGCGCCGTTTCAGCCGTGAGCTTGATGTGTTCACTGAGTGTCTTGTCACATTTCTTTAATTTGTTGTATATAAAATCCCTCATGCTAGCTTGTGAAACACTAGCGATAGCTCGCCAGCTAGCGTTAGCATGGATGCTAGCTGCAGCGGCTCTCCCTCCAGCTTGTTGGGGTGTTTCCATGGCGGCTGATCTCTCGCTGCTGTAAACCAGCTTGTCTGACACAGCCTCCACCCAGCAGTCGGTTTTATTTTGAAAAGCTGCCACACTGTAACCTGGCAGAAGCCAGATTCACGAGCAGCAAGGAACTGCTTCACACGTCAATCTGGGACTTCACTCTGTGAATCCGTTCGGGGAAGGACGGACTTGCTGCAGAACTCTTTGCGTTCATTGGATGGAAGGACACCGTGCGCCGCCTGACCATGTTTAGTTTCAGCCAATCACTGCAAAGAAAAAGCCTCCTGCTGATCGTTTATCAAAGACGCAACCAGGGCCGGCGATTAGGCCGAGCCACAGGGGGGCGCCCCGACCACGGTGAGCCGCTGTGACGGCCCGTTTGAGCAGCGCACTGCTCAGCTTCGCTCGCTTGCACTGGCCGCTGCCCCCCCCCCCGCTTGACAACTTTCAGTGACACTCGGCGGACATGCCTTTCCCCCCCGGTCAACAACTCCCGGCGCGACTCTCTGCGACACTACAACAGGGCGCTTGTGTCGGGCTTGCCCAGGGCGCCTGAGAAGCCCGCGCCGGCCCTGGACGCAACAGAGGATTCATCCAAAACAGATTTAATCGCTGTCGAACATCCATTGTTTTCGCTAGCCATGCTAATGTTATTAGCGGTCCGTCACTTCCTGCTTCCGACAAAGCTTGATGTCTCGCCCTAAACGACGCGTGATTGGTCTGAAAAAAATCCGAGCGTGATTGGTCCGGCCGGAAAAAGTCTGATCCCGAGCAGTACAAGTCCGAGCGGCACAAGATGGATTCTCGTGGTGTGTGAGAACAAATACCGCAAGGACCCAGGCGCAGGCAGCCAGGCGGGGTAAAAAGTGTTTATTGTCCAAAATGAGGGAATCCAGAACTCAAGGAAAACCGGGAACTCAGGAACAAAACGGCAAACGGAGCGGAGGTGCAGGCAGGGACATGGAGGCACACGGACAGACCACAAGGCGCCGGCAGGACGCACCTGGAGCACGTCGATACAGGGCAGGTGAGGCACATCAGGGAGTAACGAGGCGGGAGAACATGAGGGCAGACAAACAGAACAGGACCCCGGCGCCTCCACCAGGACGCAGGGGCACAGGGCGGGACGGCTGATTCAACTTAAGCAAACAAATTCAAGAAACTTCTGAACTATCAGATAAATGGTATTTTCAAGTTGATTGTACTAATTTTTTTAAGTTTTCATAACTTCAGCACAAATCAGTTCCAATAGAATTCTACAGTTTTGTCAACACGATCATGTAATCCCTTCAACTGAAATTACAAATGTGAAATAATTTATAGTTCTGTTTACCTACAATGTTGAGTTAACCTAACTTCACTTTTTGTCAGCTGAACTATACATTCACATTGGAGTCAGCTTCAACAGGACTCAATTCTAATTAAGTTTTAAAGTTCTGCATATATATAATTCCTTTCACTCTACACATTTGTGGCTGTGCAGAAAAAAACAATCGAATTCCACCTTTTCATCATCTCAACATTTATTAACTGGACGATATTTGAAAATGACATTGCACATTCCCATGAAACATTATCTAAATCTTTAAACTTGGCATCATGGTCACTACTTCAGAAAAAACCTCGTTTTGCCACTGCGGCTCACATGAAAAAGTCACTGGAACTACTTCCTGGTCAATTCTAAGAGTCCACGCTTCTCACATGAAACACTGAATTTATTCTTCTGAACGTTGATGAACATCTTCATTTAACACCCTGAAAACTAAAATGAAGAGATAAAAATCTCAATTCATATTTTCATGACATCAATCAGTCTCTGCAGTCATTCAAACACACTTCATTCACAGCAGTATTCCCATGTGACAACATTTCAATCCTCATGTAAATAACATAAAATCAACTGAAACAATCTTTACAGTGGCGCAGTGAGCAGTTCACAGATGAACTGATCCAGACACGGACATCCGGTGCAAACGGACTTCACCGCAAATCACTTCTAACACCAAACAGAAGTTACAAACGCAGAAACTATTCCCGTGTGCGCCCTGACCAGTCGAAGCCGTTAAAATTCTCTTTTGCTCTCTTCTCTCTATCTGCTGTGTCTCTCCTGTCTCTCCTGGCTCTGCACTTCCTGATTCCTGCTCAGCGCTAGCGCCACCTAGCGGCCAACAGGGGAACTCATGACCAGACAGGTATTCATGGCTTCATTGACAGTCACCAGTCCTCCGTCTGTTTCCTACAGGACATCTCAGTGTATTACAGTTTTTAACAATTGCTAAAACACATTTCTTGAAACCTCCATTTTCTCAAAACCTTAAACACAAATCCAGAAGTCCACGCTGCATTCACAAAACCTCAGACTTTTCTGTCAAAATCAAACTGTCAGCTGAAAACCAGTTCTCCTGTGTTCCAAACCACACTGCGTTCAGATCTCACACACAGCAGGTAAAACCTGTTGACCTCGGATCGTTCATCAGACTCTACATGAAATCACCGAGGACACAGCAGCAGTCCTCACTCTGAAACCTGCTGGGTCTTTTCCCAACCCTGTTCCTGGGCAGCCCCAGATTTTGTGCAGATTGAGTCACTTTTACCCAAAATGAGGTGAATCGTGTCGACCCAGCAGTGAGGTGATGATTCTGTGGCTGAAGGGAAGAGAAGAATCTCTATTCTGTACATTCCTGCAGCTTCTTCTCCTTCTTGCATCTGGAGGCTTCTGGCAACAAACGCAGCAGAAAACCGGAGTCCAGTGTTCTCAGTGAGGACTACTGAAATGGCTCAGAGGGAAAAGACGTATGTCCTCCCTCTCTTTACACTCAGTGCGGCTGTGGCTGAGCTGGTAGAGTGGTGGTTAAGCAGTTGAGAGGTTGCTAGTTCAAATCTTTTCCTCTCCCTGTCAGTGGACTGCCCTGAGCCCCAGCTGGCCTCCAGCCTGGCAGGGCAGAGGGACCTTGTTGTGTCTGAATTCTGAGGGATTACATTTTTACTGTAAAGTAACCTTCCCAGACCGGCTGATCAATCCTGACCCAGCATCAGGGTCAACTCTTCAGCCCAAACGGCTGCTGGGTAGAAATAACCCAGCTTTGGCTCGGTCCCTTCTGGACCCGGCGCTGGGTCAGCAGTGTCACCCAATCTGGGTTATTTTTACAGTAACCAGCAGTTTTAAAGGACCTGTATCCTGCTTCTTTAGCTCGTCCAAACCCTAGAAATGTCACTAACATGGTCATAGTTTATTTTTGGCGCTAAGGAAAAGTAATTTTGTGTGAAATAAAAGATTTTCTGGGGCTAATTCTGAAACCTGGAAGAGAAAACGCTCCGTTTCACTGAAGTCCCGCCTCTCCCCCTGTGGACTTTGACTGACAGCTACTTCAACCAATCAGAGCTTCAAAACAAATACGCTAGCTAGCTTTAGCTCTTTAGCTCTAGCTTCTCTACACACAAAAACGTCTTTTCCTGTGAGAAACTCACCAAGCGCAGACCCTCCAGACCCTCCAGACCCTCCAGACCCTCCAGACCCTCCAGACCCTTCAGACCCTTCAGACCCTTTAGACCCTCCAGACCCTCCAGACCCTCCAGACCCTCCAGACCCTCCAGACCCTCCAGACCCTCCAGACCCTCCAGACCCTCCAGACCCTTCAGACCCTTCAGACCCTCCAGACCCTCCAGACCCTCCAGACCCTTCATACCCTTCATACCCTTCAGACCCTCCAGACCCTCCAGACCCTCCAGACCCTCCAGACCCTTCAGACCCTCCAGACCCTCCAGACCCTCCAGACCCTCCAGACCCTCCAGACCCTTCATACCCTCCAGACCCTCCAGACCCTCCAGACCCTCCAGACCCTTCAGACCCTTCAGACCCTCCAGACCCTCCAGACCCTCCAGACCCTTCAGACCCTCCAGACCCTCCAGACCCTCCAGACCCTCCAGACCCTCCAGACCCTTCAGACCCTCCAGACCCTCCAGACCCTCCAGACCCTCCAGACCCTTCAGACTCTTCAGACCCTCCAGACCCTTCAGACCCTCCAGACCCTTCAGACCCTCCAGACCCTCCAGACCCTTCAGACCCTCCAGACCCTTCAGACTCTGCTCTTGCTTGACTGTTGCTTTCAGACGATGGTTAAGTTTATCCTCGAAATCAGAGTTACAAAAAGCAGCAACGCTGATTGCCGAGGGCCTGCGGGGGGGGGGGGGGGGGGGGGGGGGGGGGGGGGGGGGCTCAGGGGAGCCATCTTCACCGTGTGACGTGAACGAGGGAAACAGAGCGTTTTCACGGTGGGAGGGGCTGCCTCTCTGCCTCTCTGAGCAGCACAACGAGGAGGAAAGCTTGAACACACAGGCAGGAAGGAAAAAACGCTTTGGGGAGTTTTTGGTGAGAACAGAACTATAGAACAAGGTTAAAACACACAAACAGTGAATTTTGCCTGATACAGCCCCTTTAAGGAGTGTGTAGTGCACAGAAAATTTTTGGAAATGCATTTAGAAAAAAAAAGCATCTAAGTCAAAGTGATTTCTAAATTCACTGCCATAACAAAAAATAAATCCAAAACAAACAGAACCAAAGCAGACTCCTGCAGGGTCCCGGTCCTGGAGGTCAGTCTCAGCGTCTTGTCTCTGGGCTCTTGGTCTGATCACGTCATTAGAAACGTGTGTGTTCAGTTTGGAGCTGTTGTGTGTAACAGATGACAGCTGTGTTGGAGTTGTGTTCACATTTTGCTGCCAGTGATTACAATTTTGCAAAAATGTTGTGAAATGTGTTCAGTGACTGAGAATGTGTCTGAGGTTTTGCAAAAGGAGCAGATGGTTTTTGCACATTGAGCATCGGACCTGAACAGTGTTTAAGTTTTTGCCAAAAGAGTGTTTGATTCGAGAAACGAGTTCAGGCCCCTGAGAGTCTGGCTCAGGCGGCGGGGTTTAGTCTTTTAGTAATTGTGAAAAACTGTAACAGGCGTTGATCGCCCTGATACTGAAAAAAAATAATTTTGTTAAAAGAGATTTAAAAGAGACCCTATCATGAAAAATTGACTTTCATCAGCTCCTAACATTATTAGTGTGTAATCCCCCCCCCCCCCCCCCCCCCCCGCCCACCCGAAAAAAGAAAAAATGTAAACTTCACTGAAGTCATCTTTCCTCTTCAGTCATGCATGTTTGAGTAATCCATATCAATATCCAGTCGAAGCCCCTGCTCCCTGAACCTGAGACTGGCTGAGCTGCAAATAAACCCCGAAGAGGAGAAGACTGAGGCCGCCGCCCCCCCACTGAGCTGACAAGAGTCACCGCAACGCTTTTTTCTTGGTCGTGTTCACCAGCGTCTTTGTCACCGTGCAGTTTTGCTGGTTCGAGGGTAAATATCTTAAAATGCCAAGATGAAGAAGTCTGGTTTAAAGCCGGAGTTTTGAAAGAGAGAGGGTTTTTTTAATCCAATGTCTGGAGGCTCCGCCCTCCCTCTGCTTTCATGAGTGACCAAGCCACGCCCCTTTAATTGTGCACGCTATTATCCGTGGGGTGAAAATGAGAGCCTCCAGTCCTGCAGCGTCCTCCAGGTGGAGCTGTTTCCTGGATGTTCAGCAGACGGTGGATATATCTGCTGCAGAGCTAACTCTCCCCTGCTGGGCGAGCGGCGTGCTCTCTGGCTGCTCCAGCTGACTGACAGCAGGACAAGACGGAAGCTCGAAATCTATTGGCTGAAGCTGACCGGCGCTTTTTCGGGTAACATGGGGGTCTATGAGACGAAGGCGGGGCTCATAAATACATGTTTATATTGCTTTATGCTGATATTATATTATGGGAGTGGCTAGTGTGACGTCACAAGTCACTTCCGGGTCCAAAGCTTCCAGCGTGCAATGTAAACACCATGGCTGTTGCCAAAGAAGCGTCACTTTTTTCACGGTAACAGTGAATTTTTCTGACTTTCCAAAGTGAGTGAAGAGGCTCTAAACTCTTACAACTCAAACCAAGTTAGAAATGTTTCTGTGCTGACAGGAGGAAGTCTGAAAGGGAAAGTCCAGGCTTCAATGAAAAACAACATTTACGAGGTTGAGGTGAGTGAGTGGCTAGCTAGCATTAACACTAGGATGTCAGTCGTCGCATCAAGCTGTGTAACTTAACTATTGATTGATTATCTATGTTAGAACTGGGTTCTGTCTGTCTGCGGTTTGTGGACAATTCTAGAAGTGTCATCCAGGGAAATAATTTTAAACCAAACCTCAAACACGCCATAAAGCAGAAGCAGCACACATTCAGTACAGGTTAAAAAGGAAAAGAATAATAATAATAAAAAAGCCCTTAAAGAATATCTAATAATATCCCCCCTTGTGGGATTAATAAAGGATTATTAACTTTCAATAACTCGCTGGTCCATCCTGCCGGAGAGGAGGCAGAGTTAACAGTGTGCAAAGACGCACAGCTGCTGCAGAGCAGCTTCAGATCCAGCGGGGGGCGCTGCTGTTCAGCCCTGAAAAGATGTGGGACTTTGTTTTGTCCTGTGCAGTTTTACACCATATTGTACTGGCCGATAGAGTTACTGTTGATGTGCCGGCGCCACGAGAGGAGCTGATGTGGGAACCAGCAGGACCTGAAGAACCGCGACTGAAATGTAAATAAACTCTAAAGTTTAGCAAATGATTCATTTAATCAGTGATGTGAAGCAGCCTGGAAATAATATCAGCTGAAGGGAGATTAAATACAGACAGAGGACGTTTAGCCAAACATTTTATTTAGACTTCTATAAATTGTCTTTAATTTCAGCAGCACCGGCAGCGGGGGGCACGCGCCGCCCTCGTGGACTGAGTCCCAGGTCCACTCCGTCCGGGGTCCTGCTCGGTCCTGTGTCCTGCTCGGTCCTGTGTCCTGCTCGGTCCGGGGTCCTGCTCGGTCCTGTGTCCTGCTCGGTCCGGGGTCCTGCTCGGTCCGGGGTCCTGCTCGGTCCAGGGTCCTGCTCGGTCCTGTGTCCTGCTCGGTCCGGGGTCCTGCTCGGTCCTGTGTCCTGCTCGGTCCGGGGTCCTGCTCGGTCCAGGGTCCTGCTCGGTCCGGGGTCCTGCTCGGTCCAGGGTCCTGCTCGGTCCTGTGTCCTGCTCGGTCCGGGGTCCTGCTCGGTCCGGGGTCCTGCTCGGTCCGGGGTCCTGCTCGGTCCTGTGTCCTGCTCGGTCCAGGGTCCTGCTCGGTCCTGTGTCCTGCTCGGTCCGGGGTCCTGCTCGGTCCGGGGTCCTGCTCGGTCCAGGGTCCTGCTCGGTCCGGGGTCCTGCTCGGTCCTGTGTCCTGCTCGGTCCAGGGTCCTGCTCGGTCCTGTGTCCTGCTCGGTCCGGGGTCCTGCTCGGTCCGGGGTCCTGCTCGGTCCGGGGTCCTGCTCGGTCCGGGGTCCTGCTCGGTCCTGTGTCCTGCTCGGTCCGGGGTCCTGCTCGGTCCGGGGTCCTGCTCGGTCCTGTGTCCTGCTCGGTCCGGGGTCCTGCTCGCTCCTGTGTCCTGCTCGGTCCAGGGTCCTGCTCGGTCCTGTGTCCTGCTCGGTCCAGGGTCCTGCTCGGTCCTGTGTCCTGCTCGGTCCGGGGTCCTGCTCGGTCCGGGGTCCTGCTCGGTCCAGGGTCCTGCTCGGTCCGGGCTCCTGCTCAGGACCGGGTCCGGTGCTGGGTGTGTGTGTCTCGGTGGGACCGTCCCGCCGTGGGGAGGAGACCGGGCGGCGGTGACGCTGTCTGGCTCTGAGACATCATTAAATGAAACAATAAAAATCTGGTCTGTATAACGTGAGTCCGCCTCATTATTTGTAATATCAGTAAAAATAATATAAAGATGTAACATCAGAGGAAAGCGGTAGCAGGATCTGGTTTTGTTGACATCGTTCCTGCTGTTACAACACGGGACAGCACCGCACCGTACGCTTTGGACACGGAAGTGACGTATTCAGCTTCGATGACGGAGCTACGAGCCGTCCCCATAGTGTCGAACCAGATGAACACATTGAAGCTCTGTTAAAAAGTGATTCACACATTGGAAACGAACGGAAACTCCGAACACGAGCTTTAAGCGAGTTGTTTGGACTTTCATGCTGAAAATGAAAAAAGGTTTTGAAATAGAAAAGTCCTCCATGGTGCCACGGCTGAAGAGCCTGATCCAGCTCCTTCAATCTCTCCAAATGTTCACAAAATCCTGTTATGTAAGATGCTACCAGGGATGTCCCGATCTGATCACGTGATCGGAAATCGGCCCCGATCTCTTTAATGTCCTTTTTAATGCATTGAAGCCAGGACGCGTTTACGGCCGTGGCGTTGTTGCGCAATTCTATCATTAAGCCCGGAAGCGCTGTAGCGCAGTTCCACCATTGACGCCGGGTCTTTTTTTCTTCTTCTTTGCGCTAATCTTTGCGGCTTTTGGCCACTATGGCCCCCGCCTGTGGAACAGCCTGCCAGAGAACCTCAGGACCGCAGAGACCGTTGATATTTTTAAAGGGAGGTTGAAAACACACCTTTTTAATCAGGCTTTTAACTGACCTTCTATAGTCCTCTTATTCCATTCTTATTTATGTAATTTTATTCTATTTTATTATGCACATTCAACTTGTTTTACTTTTTTACTTTATAATCCTATCTTATTATCTTATTCTAATTTCGTGTCATATTTTATTATGTTTTAGCTGTTTAATTCCAGTGTTTCCTCAAGGGGGTCCTTCACTCTGAGGGGGGTCCTTCACTCTGAGGGGGGTCCTTCACACCGGGAGTTGGTCCTGGTCCAACGCTGGGGTCACTGTGCCCGGGTCCTCTGGTCCCGGCTGGCCTGGGGGCTCCACACTTTGGTGTGCGAGTTCCCTTGGTCTGTCGGGGTCGGGGGTCGGGCGCTGGAGCCCCAGTTTTAATTGACCCTCGACTTCCCTTGGTGTGGGGGGCCCACTGGTGGCGTCTTCCCTAAGATGCTCAGTGCCATGCCATGTCTCCTCTGTTCTGTGCAAATTAATGGTAGAGTGTGAGAGTGTGAGTGTGTGTGTGTGTGTGTGTGTGTGTGTGTGTGTGTGTGTGGTGTGGTGCATACTGTTTGATGGCGCGGTTTTTATTCTTTTTGTTTTTATGACTGTTTTTAATGTTCAGCACTTTGCGTTGTTTTTATTAATATGAAAAGTGCTATATAAATAAAATCTGATTTGATTTGATTTGATTTAATCAGCTGTTTCTTGGGCAATGAAATGCATCAAACTCGTGCATATGCATGGCTGATCCTGGTTCCGGGTCCAGATGGTGTTGCTGCTCTGCCTCCTCACTCTGTATTGAGCGTTTCTGGCCGCTGCTGCTCACTGAAGCAGGCTTCAGCGGTGAGCTGCCGGCTTTACTGGGTTAAATGAGACGTATTTAGGTTTCTGTGCTACAGAAAGATGTCATTACAGAGAAAATCTATTTATTTTCTGATTGTTATTTTTAGTCACAGAAATGCACTGTTCTAGGTGTTGTTTTGAATTGACGGTAAGAAAATAAAAAAGAAGAACTTTTCGCAAGTTTTTTTAGGTTTTTTTTTTATAGATAATGTACATATTTTACTATATTAGAAAAGAATCGGATCAGGACTCGGAATCGGCAGATACTCAAAATGATAGGACTCGGACTCGGTGGCAAAAAACCGGATCGGGACATCCCTAGATGGTATAGCCTACTGAGTAATATCAGCTGTGGAATTGGCTGATGCAACATTAACCAGTATTATAGCGCAGCCTAGCTGAAATACTTACATCATTCTCAGCAGGTTCAGGACTTTCCTCAGCCCTGGTGGGCCAACTGTGGCCCGGTACAGCTGGAGCAGCCCAGGCCAATGTTGTTCCCGTCCAGAAAAAAAGGAACTTCTTCACTCAGCTGCAGTCATCCTTGTAAATTCGGCCTCAATCTGTGCAAAAACAAAACAAACAGAAACTTTATTCAGCTTGGTCTGTGCTCAAACAAAAAGTAAAACAACATAATCAAAAACACATTGGCCTCAATATTCACCTTGTAAAGAACTTTTTAGACTTGGGAGAACACCAAAGACTGTTGCTTGGATCATATATTGCCAAATACTGTGCCACTGCCGTCATATGAAGGCTGTGCAGGAAAAGTTTGTGTGAGAGAACGCAAACATCGCATTTCTGGTCCCAAAGGTGAAAAAAGGCCGTCAGTGCTTCTGGAGGGGATAATGCAACGATTCACACATTTCCCTTGTGGAGAGCGCTGATAATTCCACCGTTAACATCCGCACCAGCCTCTCAGAACCAGAGGCACAGCTTATCTTTTCAGGACCCTGACCTGCTGCTCCGTGAACAGAGCTGGCCCATCCTTCCTGGCCTCAGCGGCTCTTCTTCCACAGTCTGCTGGCGTCGGAGGGGGAAGGTGTTTCCCTTCTTCATGTCAGCCTTCTTCTTCTTCATCTCACCAACAAGAGCTAGTCTGTCCTCCTCCAGAGCAGCCTGGCTTCTTCCTTCAGGAAAATCAGGGAGAAAATTGGCTTGGACCTTTTTAGCCCTCCGGAGCTTCTGCGTTGGTCCGGGGCTTGGAGTCCAGAGCGTCCGGCCAGGCGGAGCCCTCTGCCGAGCCCGGCTCGCTCAGGAAGGGATGTTAACTGATCAGACTTCTGCAACAGTCTGGTATTGTTCCCTTGATGGGCGTGCAGCGTATCAACAGTTTTTCTGCTATTTTTTCCAGTGTTTCAGATTTTGTGTCTTTTCTAATGTTAAAGGATGAATTCGGTTTAAACAGTTTTCATGTTATTTATGGAACGAAGTAGAACAATCTCCTCTCCCAGAAGGCTTTTCTGATCCCAACAGCGTTTTGTCGACTGCCGATGCTAACGCCTGCCTCTGATTCCTGCTCTCGGATTAAACATCCTCACGCTGCCAGACGCCTCTGGACTTCTTTCCAGCAGATTCCAGAGATCAATGTTTTGGTTCTGTTGGCGTCTGACCTGAAAGCTTTGTTCACGGCGCCGCGCCGTGCGCAGTGCGGCTCGTTGTTTCCGGGGCAACCGGAGGCTACACGCTGCTTTTGTTCCAGTGTCGTGTAAAGTGGACGAATATCTGTCGGATGAAGATGTTGTGGACGAGAACTTTGAATGACTTTCTCTTTAGCAAAAGCAGCATTAGCATTTAGCATCGGCACTCTAACAAACACACAACACTGCGGCTTCCGTAGCTCTCGTCACACGACCGCCGAGACATGTAGACATAGATATCTAGATGTAGGTGTCTAGATACGCGTGGACGCCAAGTGGTACATTCTAATGGAACATACATCTGCATATATGACATATCTGGACCCCGGGCGATGCTGGAGGAGAGGCTGAGCGGACCAGGAGGAAATGTTGGTGAAACTAATGAGCTTTTGCATAATTAAAGCCATTTTAGGAGCGGCTCTATACATGCCCCATCTGCTAACAGTATAGCGATGTGCGCCGCTCGATTTTGGATCTAAATTTCTCCCGCAGCACTGTTGGGATCAGAAAAGCCTTCTGGGTGAGGAGACTGTTCTACTTCGTTCTATAAACAACATGAAAACTGTTTAAACCGAACGTCTCCTTTAAGCGACGTCCCGTTCTCCTCGTAGGCTTCATTTCCCCTTTTCAACTGCAACTCCACATAATAAGAGAGTCGAGGTTTGTCCAACGGGTCAGGCCAAGGATGGCGGCAGACGGCGCCGTCTTCACGAGTCGATGAGGAGGAGGAGGAAGAGCTCGCTGCATCCAGTGTTGAATCAGTGTGATATGAACAGGCTCCTGGGTGACAGTGCTCTTCACGGAGTCACCTTCCAACTCCAGTTTAAGTTTCAATAGTGCAACAAACTCTTCAAGAGTCTCTGGCAAACTGTCCATCTAGATGTTCCTTCTTCAGGGTGATTCGCAGCAGCATGTTGACCCCTGGAAAACAGAGTAAACAGTTACTTCAGTAGCAGCCAGTCATTTAACACTAGAACTTCGGCAGTGGGGCCATTTTGCCTTTTGGTGCATCTCTTCTACAGCGGGGCCAAATAACCCCAAGGAAGGTGTGAAGAGATGCTTTTGTCATGAAAACAAGGCTCTTCAGCAGAGGACAGTGGGGACATGCAGAGCCACTGCAAGGACACTTCTTTTGTTAGATTGACTGACCAGAGTGTGTGGGGGAGGGAGGCAAACTTCACTCCCTGCTGTACTGTGCATGTTGTCTACAGAAAGTTTGTAGGAAGAGCAGCAATCCATCTATAACCTATAATCTATACACACATATGCATAAAGTCAAGTTACCGGTTGAGGGGTCTTCCACGGTACAAAACAGTCTTTCATGTATGAGCGACATAACTCTAAACCACAGATTTGCAAAATCACAAAGACACAGAAATGAGCCTCCTGTCCTCTGTCTGTGGGCCGCGGCAACAAAGTATGCCGTTCACAGCAAAATGTAGGAAAAAGGAGTTCATCACATCTGCATAGTAAACATTGTATTACAACAGTATTTTGACCAGATTTTGTCCTGAAATGCATCTTTTGGAAATGGATCCATCTGATATGGACGCACTAACATTTTAATACTAGTATTTTTAGGGCTTCCTGGTAATGGGCCTAAAAATTCAACAATTCTGCTGAATAAATATATGATACAACAGTATTTTGACCAGAATGGACTGGTCAATCTGGGATCGTATTTCACTGTAATGTCTGTAAATTCAAGTAGAACTTAGAGTTTTCTTGAGAATGCACTGAAAGAAACAGACATGTTGAGCCACCGGCCACTGAAATGTGAGCCATTTCTTCCCCTTCTTTATCCGTATGGCTAATTAAAACATATCCCAGTCACAAATGTTAATTTAGCAGCATAACTTATTTTATCACAACATCGCCAGCTGACCGTGCAAGATCAGGGCAAACACAACAACTGGTCAGTGAGGCTCTTTCTGCAGTCAGGTTCACACATCCACTGTGATGGTAAATTAATTATTCCTCTATAGGTAGAGGAGAAAAACCTCAGACTTGCAGTTTACCAAAACTAGTTTTGGTCATGCTGTTCTGTCTCAACAAAAGTAAAAAGGAAGGTGATTATCTCTCATTGCAAAGCAGGATATCTGTACAATATTTCAATGGCTCTGCAAACTCTCACCACTCAAACCACACATGTTCAAAGCCGAATCACACGTATGGAAAAAATGTTACACACAGTCAATAGTTTTTTAGACTATATCTGATGACTAAAAAAGTTCACTGTGTTTGGAAAGAATCTTCTCTGCCATCCTCAAGAGGAAAGCTCTCAGTCGTTCCTGGCTCTTTTCATTTCAAGCCTCCCCCTCCCCCTTAGAGGCCTGCATGAACCAACAAGCTGGAAGGTATCGGCTGCATTTACAAATGAAAAGATGGGCCAACAGTGGCCGCTGAGCTGCGCATTTAAAATCAGGGGCCATTTGGCCCCTCTCGAGAATGTCATGGTAGGCAAGAAAAACCTGGAAGTTCTAGTGTTTATTAAAGCCGCAAGCGGCATTGGTCAGGACCGAGCCTCCCCGCCGGCCCACGACTGAGACGTCCACCCACTAACATGTAGCTGTTGGCATCTGTCATCCACTAACATGTAGCTGTTAGCATCTCTCATCCTCTAACATGTAGCTGTTAGCATCTCCCATCAACTAACACGTAGCTGTTAGCATCTGTCATCCACTTACATGTAGCTGTTAGCATCTCTCATCCACTAACATGGAGTTGTTAGCATGTCCCATCCACTTCCATGTAGCTATTAGCATCTCTCATCCACTAACATGGAGTCGTTAGCATCTCCCATCCACTAACATCAATCAATCAATCAATCAATCAATGTATTTTTGTATAGCCCAGTATCACAACAACAGCTGCCTCAGAGGCTTCAAGATGTTACATTGATTGGTAAAAATAAAAACAGTGAATAAGCATAATATTGATATGTCAAATTCACAGTAACGAGACAAAACGAAGCAACCACCGCCTTAGACCCTCACATCCGGCAAGAATAAACTCCAGAAACCCAGTGGGAGAAGAAGAGACCTTGGGGAGAACCACAGTATGGAGGGATCCCTCTCCCAGGGACGGACAGCTTTGGCAACAGCTAGCATGAGACAATAAGAAGTAAAGCCTAGGACTATGTTGAGGACAGTCCGTTGGACGGTCCAGCACAAGAACCACGGATCCCAGAGGTAGAACCGAAGCCAGTCCACGGGCAGGACCGACAGGAGTGTCCTCCCGGTCCGGACGGAGCTTGTTCGTAGGCCCTCGTAATACTGGAGTCAGCAACTGAAACTGGAGAAGACTCCCCCTCGAAGGGGGGGACAGCAGGGGAAAAGCAATGAACGGACTAAAGGGAAGAACATTCAGACATTAGAGGACAGGGCTCATGTAGCTGTTAGCATCTCCCATCCACTAACATGGAGTTGTTAGCATGTCCCATCCACTAACATGTAGCTGTTAGTTTGGACCGTAGAGGCCTCAGTTTGTGAGAAGCGCGAGATTTTTCCCCATCCGGCTCCATTATAACTGAGAGCAAAAAAAATGCAGAGTGCACACCTTTTCATACCCGTGAAAACGTACATATATCATGAAATTTTGAACACTTATGTTACATCATCTTGTTCAGGAGAACCTGGTGAGGCTTTACGTGTGCTCGGTTTGTTGATAGGAGTCACGGTTTAGCCACATTCGACACTTGTTCGTGGTGCTGAAAAAAGGCAACTTTTTTCGTTTTTTCCCCATTATAACAGACAGATTTTTTTTTTTTCACACCGCTAGACTTTTGACAAAGTTGTTCACAACTTTTGTAGAGAAATTTCTTCCCTATCATGATGTGTGACTCTTATGACTGTACGACAAACGGTCTCGGAGGAGATAATTTTTTCGTGAGAAGTGATTTTGGGCAAAATTTTACTTTACTGTGGCGCTAGAGAGCTGATGGTGTTCGTTTTTGGATTTTATAAAATTTTTCGCCGGTCATGATGTGCGTGCCAAATTTGGTGAGTTTTCCTGCATGTTTAGGGGGTCAAATTTGCGTTTGTTTGGGCGTTAGTATAATAAGAAGAAATGGACGAAAAACAATAGAGAGCTTGGTGGTGGCCCTCCGGGCCCTCCGGGCATGGTGGTGGCCCTCCGAGCCCTCCGGGCATGGTGGCCCTCCGGGCCCTCCGGGCATGGTGGTGGCCCTCCGGGCCCTCCGGGCATGGTGGTGGCCCTCCGGGCATGGTGGTGGCCCTCCGGGCATGGTGGTGGCCCTCCGGGCATGGTGGCCCTCCGGGCCCTCCGGGCATGGTGGTGGCCCTCCGGGCATGGTGGTGGCCCTCCGGGCATGGTGGTGGCCCTCCGGGCATGGTCCCTAACAAGTCACATTGTTCATGTGGCATAACAACACAGAACTTTATGTGTGGGCTTTGCATGATTTCACAGGGTGGGGGGCGGGGTCACTTTTTTTATATTCATTAAACCGCAGTTAGTGCAAATTCCTGCAATTCCATTGCATAAAATTAAATTAATATCCTGCCTATTCCATCGCATTTTTAAAGGAAAGGTGCCACATTATCAGGGATTGTTGCCCACGACAATCACAAAAACCCTCTGTGTTTTTCCAGCAAGACTGACATGTCGAGCATCCACAATTAAGAGATTCCTGTATTGGCCTGAATATAGGACGATGTTTTTTCCAGAAACTGTTTTCTCCAGAATGGGGTCGTGCTGTAATCCAGGACCAGACTGTCGTTACACATCTGCGCCGCTGGAGCCAGAGTACCGGTGAGCAGGAAGCGAATGGAGCGTGTGATCAGTGACCTGATGATAAATGGAGGAGCGTGAGCATCTGGAACAAAGGAGCTGGAACGCTGGACCAGTGAGCAAACAGCAGAGGAGGAAGTTAAACTGACGGTTCAACGCCGCAGAGTCAACAAACTACTGCCAGGATTTATTAGACTGAATTATTAAAGCTCATGAAGTTGGATAGAACTTGAATTTGATGTTTCAAAGTTATTTACATCATTAATGCAGTTATTGAACCTTTGAGGTTCTTATTCAACCTGATCTCACAGAAATGTGAGAACCAGAGGGTCCCAGATTGCTGCTCCTGTCACGCAAAGTGCTGAAATTGCCTGCTGTCACCACGCAAACAGTCTCCACTCAAAGTCCATTAGAATCCGTGGCGTGATGGAGACACGCATTCTCAGCTTCAACATGTCGCTCCGTGGGTGTCGTTTCAGAGATCCCGGAAGTGCAAATGTAGACTGATCGATATTCTGAAGAAAGATGTGATTATTATCCAAAGCAGAGCAGCCATCCGAGGCAGACTGTGTAGCAGTGGTCTGAGCTTCTGCTGAGTCAAAAAGCCCCGTGAAATATCAACTCTATTTTAAGAAAACACGTTTTATTGTCAATGTAACAACATCACGGAGAAGGACTACAATACCCATAATCCTCATGTTTAACAGCAGCGTGTCTGATTGGTCCAGCCCGCTGTTACCAGCAAACAAAAAAAAAAAAAAAAAAAGAGCTTTTATCTTATTCCTTGGTCCTTTTTGTTTTCAACATTGAATTTTCATTTTCTAATTCAATGAGTGAAATGTTCTTTTTTTTAATCTGAAAAACACTGGCATTTCCTGTTGCCTAGGTAACGCTGTCGGCGTATCCGCTTAGGGTGGTGACAGAAAGAGAGTGAAACATTTATTTCCCGGTCGGTCCCAGTCATTATATGTTCTGAATTACACATGTGATGTTTGTGGAATGAAATGATAATTTGTCGTGTTGAGAGTCTGATGGTTTGTTGCTCTGATTGTTCCCTCCACTCGCTCGCGCTCGGTGCAGGACGGCCGGAGCATGACGTCATGCCACTTGGATTTAGTTTGTCTTTTCCCTCAGCCTTTACAAAGCGATCGGTGAAGCAAACTTCAAACTCTCAACGCGAAAACGGATCATTTAATCCCACAAACATCCAGGATATATAATGACCGGGAGCAGGAAATAAATATTTTTTATTTGAGAGGACCCATGGGGGATGTTCGGGGGTCAGAGTCCTTAGCAACAGCCTAACAACCAACCTGGTGGCAGTTGAGGTACAATAGACAGATTGTGCGTTGAAACAAAAAACTACAGATCACATCCATAAACCGAGTGGAAAATATGAAGATAAAATGTACATTTATTGGTAGTAAAGCATTGTGTAAATTACGATTTAGAGACGTCTCCGTTTTCAGGTGTTTCTGTGGTTCATATGGCTTCTGATCTGTTTCAGGAACTATTGTTAATGATTTTGTTGTGTTTTGAAAGTCTACTAGAAGTTATTATTCAAGGCAGAGAATTATATTTGTGTGAAAACATAACTAATTCTCAGAGCAACGCCCTCTGTAAAAAACAAACAAAAAAGAGCGAAAAAAAACCACTCCTTCAGTCCGTGATAATATTCACATGACCAATAGGAGACACTTGATTTTAAAATGTAGCTCTTGGTCGTAATTTGGATCCTGAATTAATATTTGTATCATGAATTAATGAGCTATGTGGTCCTTTTTGAAGGACTTTTCGTGAGGTGGAAGTAATGAGGAGCATGCAGCCCACTGCCAGGGTAAATACACATTTATTTTATCAGAAATAAACAACAGCTAAGAACCATAATGTTGTGATCACTTCCAGTCGTCCTCGTGCTGATGGGAGACCACTGGTCGTTCGTTCTGCTCCATGCTGGACTGAGACGACCGGATCCTTGTCAGAGAACCAATCAGTGCTGGTAAATTAAAAACTAGGTTTTTTATTTCATTGTAGCTGCATTGTGCCTGAGGAAAACCTTTTAAAGTCGAAATGTCGCGCGACTGTGCACGCTCGGGTTTTTTTTTTCGGGGGTTTTAAGTTTCGTTTTCCCTCTTTTGTTTTTCCTTTTTTCTCTTATTTTTCATATTAATCTGGGCTTGTGCTCCAGCGGGAGGCTGGGATCTGTGGGACAGAGATGATAACTGGACCCAGGTCCACTACGATCGGCGCTGCAGCCGGACAGGACCAGGAAGCTCAGCAGGGGGGATCACAGGCTTCCCGGGACACCGGGGAGGTTCCGGTGGGGACCGTGGGGGGAGGCAGTCCCAACCCAGGAAGGCCTGCTCCTTTCCTTGGACTCCAGCTGGAGTCCGGACAACAATTTTAGAGAAGCTGTATGTAAATTCATTCATATTATGTTCTGTCTCAATAAAAATACTTGTTCTGTAAATAGTTCTTTTACTATTGTGACAAAAATAATATTCAAGTCTTTATTCTGAGGCTGTTGTGTGAATGAATAATCATTTATATAACTTTAAAATGTTCCGGTTCTGACTAAAATAAAATATAAACTTGTACATTGTGTCATTGAAAAGGTTCTGTAAATAGTTTTCAAATAAACAACAAATATAGCAACTTCTGAGCAATCCATATCAGTTTCAGACTTAAAAGAATGTGCCAATTTCTTTCCCACCCCATTTCCGGTTAAACCACGCCCACTTCCGTCTTAGGACACGCCACCTACAGATACGGATACAGATCATTTGGATGGGTAAACAGATACAGATAGTGGTGTACTCGCTCATCCCTAGCAGTTTCCTTTCTTCTCAGATGCTGCAGAAGACGACGAAAGTACGGTTTCTCATCTGCAGGTTCCTCAAAGTTGCAGAACAGACATTTAACGTTGAAGCTCACTGGTGTGCTCCTCCTGAACCATGTTGTCTAACATGGGTTTGTAGAGACGTCTGTGGCTTGAAAAAGCACAGCCACTGTAGATGCAGGGAAGAGCTCCATGTCTTCCACAGTGACCATGGCTGGTCCTGCAGTGTTCTGGGATTGTTCGGCGGTTTCCTGTGACATACAGTAAGTGCAGAACTTACTTGTCCATCTCATTCATGAAGCGTCCAAATGCAACGATGACCTACAACATAAAATCGCATGTTAGCATCGTGACGATAGTTACAATACGTTCAACAATGATTATTTTAATTTTCTAGAGGCGTGCACATGCACTTGCCTATTCATGCACTGATGATACAGTTTTTGTGTCCAATTCAAGAGTTTAAAGGATTAAACAGCAAAAAGTATTTTGGGTGGACTGAGGGAAGCAGCACTGTAACAGGAGCACACGCTGAACATTCCTCAACTAAACTGAAGACTTTGACTTTCAATTAAAAACAACAACAAAACAACTAGTCAACGCCGTGAAATAAAAACAATTGTTTTCACTCAAAACTGAAAAAAAAAACCACCTTACTTTTTTATGTGCCTTTCTAGATTTCTGCAATGATCGCATGTATGGAATCTGTTACAGATTTAAACTCCCCCAAGATCCCTGCCTCCGCCCCGAACTCCCAGCCGTACTTGAACCCAGAGCATTCTTGCTGTGAGCGCGAGCACTAACCACTGCACCACCATGTGGCCATAGTTGTGCATTAACATAGTTAAACAGGTGAAGTTTGCAGGGCCCCGTAGGCCTGAGGCTCTCCGCCAGTCCCACACAGCTGACGCCTCACGCTGAGCCGCAGTCTAATGACTTGACGAGTCAAAAGTAAATAAAGCTGGCTGGTATTCATAAAACATCTAACAGGGACCGTTAGAGCCCCAAAGAAAATGGTCCATAAAGTCCACAAAACGTTCCCATTTTCCTTCATACTGCTCGTCCGCTGTAATCCAAGTGTCCTGAGCGGTAACGTCCAGAATTAATTCTTAACGAGGTCATTTAGTACATTTTTGGAGCCTAAACAGTGCGCTCTCTACTTCCCCACTGCACGTCTGCGTGCACACCCTGAACTACGGAAGCCGCGGCAGACCAAGCCAGACGCTTTCAGCAGGACACCGACGTCAAAGCTTTAAAACAGTCGCCAATCACTTTTGTGCTTGTCCATAGCTCGGTCACTCACAGCAGAATATAAACTTCTTCTTCTACGCTTGCTATTTAGAAAAGTAGTCGCTGAAGGCGTCAAGCGTCTGTCTTGGTCTGCCGCGGCTTCCGTAGTTTGGGGAGCGCGTGTTGACGTGCATTGAGGAAGTACGATATAGCACTGTTTAGGCTCTTAAAATGTACTAAATGACCTCGTTAAGAATTAATTCTGGACGTTACCACTCAGGACTCTTGGATTACAGCGGACGAGCAGTATGAAGGAAAATGGGAACGTTTTGTGGACTTTATGGACCTTTTTCTTTGGGGCTCTAACGGTCCCTGTTAGATGGAAAACGAAAATCCCCCCGGAGATCCGGCTGCATTTGAGACATCTTTAAAGTGCTCCAAATTGTCTCTCAGCATGAGGGTGAGTAGGAAATGAGGCCAAATCATTCTTTGGGTGGAGTATTCCTTTAACATCTTGAGTTTTCACTACAGTTTCAATAGTTTGTCGTCCTGCTGACTAAAATTCTTCATTTGTCTCGACTAACGCCGTGTTTCCACCAGACGCATCGCCAATTTTTCAAGCGATGAGATGACATTCAAAGTCAATGTAATGACGCGATTGTCACTCGATCTTGAGCGGCGAGTGGCCGGCGGCGAGCATTTCCAGCAAAAAAGCCGCGCGCTCGTCGACTTGCACTGCCACTCGCCGTCGCTCCATCGCTCGGCGCTCCATCGCTCCATCGTTCGGCGCTCCATCGCTCCATCGCTCGGCGCTCCATCGCTCGGCGCTCCGTCGCTCCATCGCTTGGCGCTCCGTCGCTCCATCGCTCCGTCGCTCCATCGCTTGGCGCTCCGTCGCTCCATCGCTCCGTCGCTCCGTCGCTCGGCGCTCCGTCGCTCCATCGCTCGGCGCTCCGTCGCTCGGCGCTCCGTCGCTCCATCGCTCGGCGCTCCATCGCTTGGCGCTCCATCGCTCCGTCGCTCGGCGCTCCATCGCTTGGCGCTCCATCGCTCCATCGCTCGGCGCTCCATCGCTTGGCGCTCCATCGCTCCGTCGCTCGGCGCTCCATCGCTTGGCGCTCCATCGCTCCATCGCTCGGCGCTCCATCGCTCGACGCTTGTTGCTGGAGTTGAAATAATTGAACTTTTCGAGCGAAGTGGCGCCAGGACAGCCTATCAGCGCGGAGGTCTTCACGGACGTGCTGACTGAGGGCAGCAGGGCTCCGCCCACCAGAACAGCTGTTGTTTTGATTGACAGAGCAGATGGAAGACAGGCTGATCGTAGCTGTGAGGCTCAGCCAGCGCTCCGTGACGCCTCCTGTCCGGAAGACGAAGCGCAGCCTGGTGAGCGTCGGCCACGGCGCTGGGATGCCAGGTAAGTTTGTTTCTGTCTTGCTTGTTTGGCGTTGTTTTGTATTTCTGCTGCACAGTTGAAGTTTCTGCTCCAACACGGCTGGCTTTACTGGCATCACCGGTCTGGTTGTTCAGCAATTAATTAAAGGTGTAATGGACGATGTTTCAGCCAATGAGTGGCGTGATGCGAGCGTCAACTATTGGTCCTCCGACATGTCCGTCACGCTGGAGGAATGCTTGCGTCGCCGTCAAACGGCTGGTAGGAGCAGCAGAGCAGGGAGGACGGTCTGCCGCAAGCGTTTTCAAAAAGCGAGTAACAGACTTTTGGCTTCGACTTTCTTGAGAAAATCGGCCTTTATACCTTTAAGGCAGCGATTTGATCTAACTTGTTCCGTGTGCTTCTGTTTTTGCAGTGGAATGGTGTAAAGAACAATGCAGAACCTCAGGGACACCAAGAAAAAAGTGCCCAGCAGTGGGGCAGCAGCACAACCACAGAGGTGGGAGTACCTGGGGCTCCTTTCTTTCCTTGACCCCCTTATTGCTCCCCGTGACCCCAGCGGGAGCATGGAGCCGGGGCCGAGGAGGCTGGACCCCCAGAGGGAGTCGCAGGAGGGCGAGACGGCAGGCCCGTCACAGGTTTGTCCTAAACTACACAGGTTATTTGGAGGACGGCTGTCGGCGGAGCTCTTCAGCTGGCTGAGCTGTGGCCTGCAGCGTTCACTGCTGTCTGAGACATTCAGGAAGAACAGGAGCGTTTTTCTGAAGGTGGGGATGAAGGTGGGGATGAAGGGGCCTGCTGCCTCCGCCCTGCCCCCCCGGCTGCCCCCCCCGGCCCTTCTGCCCCTGCTGCTGCCCCTGCTTCAGAGGCCAGAGCTGGGAGTGGTGTGTACATGTCAGATGGTTAGGGTCAGGGTGGAGGTCTTCCTCGTCCTCCCGTATGACAGCCGGAAAGCCGGGTTCACACTGGCTCCGGCCCGGCTCCGGTCCGGCTCCGGTCCGGCTCCGGTCCGGCTCCGGTCCAGAATCACCCCAGCTCTGTGACTCACACCGTCTCTGGTCTGCATTCTGCTGGAGGAGGTTGCCAGATCTGTCGCTGTCCCCCGTAAACAATATGAAACCCGTTTTCCACCCAGCCAGCTATCGTTAGCCAGCTAGCGTTAGCCAGCTAGCGTTAGGCAGCTAGTGTTAGCCAGCTAGTGTTAGCCAGCTAATGTTAGGCAGCTAGCGTTAGCCAGCTAGCGTTAGGCAGCTAGTGTTAGCCAGCTAGTGTTAGCCAGCTAATGTTAGGCAGCTAGCGTTAGGCAGCTAGCGTTAGGCAGCTAGCGGCTGCGTCCGGCTGTATCACGCCATATCGGAACACGTTCCTCTGCTCTGACAGCAGCTGGGTTCCCTCTCCGGAACGTCAGCAGAACCACGACGACCCATGATGCTCCACTGCACAGGTCAGGTGAGGACGAGGTGATGAGGGGCACCGGAGTTCAGGAGGTCAGGAGGTCATCATCAGAGTATATGTAAATATCTGTTCATGTCACCTGATTGGTTAAACTCCGCCCCTGCAGCAGGGGGCGCCTCAGATCGGCCAGAGCTCAGGGTGAGGTTCTGTTAGTGCAGCATGTTGTTCTGAAAGAACCCAGGTTCTGAATGTTAAGGCTCTTCCTCAGATCGCAGAGATCCTGCTGGTTCTCCTCAGAACCGGCAGGGTCAGGCTAAGGCTGACGTGACCTGGTCTAGAACCGCCCCCGTTACAGGTTCTCCTCTCAGTCTGGTTCTGCAGGTCCCCCCAGTCTGGTTCTGCAGGTTCTTGATGCTCATGCTGGACTCTGGTGTTTCTGGCTGCAGTTCGCTGTTTGTCCAGCAGGGGGAGTGCTGCTCCTACAGGAACACAGCAGGCAGCTTGCAGGGCTGTTGCGTCAGAAAGGTGACGACAGAGCCTGCAACACACACACACACACACACACACACACACACACACACACACACACAGGCTGTCCAGCAGAAACATGTCTGGACCTCTCCCAACTTCATTTGATTGAGAATTCAGTTATTTCTGTTACCATGACGATGATCAAATACACACATCTGATGGAGGAGGAGGAGGAGGAGAAGGAAGAAGAAGAGGAGGAGGAGGAGGAAGAGGAAGAGGGGGAGGAGGAGGAGGAGGAGATGAACCCTGACCCAGTTGGCCCTCTGATTGGCTGATTGTGGACTGAAGGAGAGTTGAGGGTTGAAATCCCTGGAGAATTGACTCAACATGTGGAAACAAGAGGAGACACACACACACACGCACACTCACACACACTTGCACGCGCACACTCACACACACGCACGCACACACACGCACACACACACACACACGCACACACACACGCACACACACACGCACACACACACGCACACACACACACACACGCACACACACACGCACACACACACGCACACACACACGCACACAAACACACACACATGCACACGCACACGCACACTCACACACATACACACACACTCACACACACGCACACACGTACACACACACACACTCACACAGGTTTCAGGATATCCACTTGGTGTGACCTTTGACCTGGCATCCACATCTTCGATGGTCTGAGAGTCCGATGGTTGATGGTCTGGATGGTCGATGGTCTGATGGTTGATGGTCTGATGGTTGATTGTCTGATGGTTGATGGTCGATGGTCTGATGGTTGATGGTCTGATGGTTGATTGTCTGATGGTTGATGGTCGATGGTCTGATGGTTGATGGTCTAATGGACTGATGGTCCGATGGTTGATGGTCGATGGTCTGATGGTTGATGGTCTAATGGACTGATGGTCCGATGGTCGATGGTTGATGGTCTGATGGTTGATGGTCTGATGGTTGATGGTCCGATGGTCGATGGTCTGATGGTTGATGGTCTAATGGACTGATGGTCCGATGGTTGATGGTCGATGGTCTGATGGTTGATGGTCTAATGGACTGATGGTCCGATGGTTGATGGTCGATGGTCTGATGGTTGATGGTCTAATGGACTGATGGTCCGATGGTCGATGGTTGATGGTCTGATGGTTGATGGTCTGATGGTTGATGGTCCGATGGTTGATGGTCGATGGTTGATGGTCGATGGTTGATGGTCTGATGGTTGATGGTCTGATGGTCGATGGTCCGATGGTTGATGGTCGATGGTCTGATGGTTGATGGTCTAATGGACTGATGGTCCGATGGTTGATGGTCGATGGTTGATGGTCTGATGGTTGATGGTCTGATGGTCGATGGTCCGATGGTTGATTGTCGATGGTCTGATGGTTGATGGTCTGATGGTTGATGGTCCGATGGTTGATGGTCGATGGTCTGATGGTTGATGGTCTGATGGTCCGATGGTTGATGGTCTGATGGTCTGATGGTTGATGGTCGATGGTCTGATGGTTGATGGTCTGATGGTCGATGGTCCGATGGTTGATTGTCGATGGTCTGATGGTTGATGGTCTGATGGTCGATGGTCTGATGGTCCGATGGTTGATGGTCGATGGTCTGATGGTTGATGGTCTAATGGACTGATGGTCCGATGGTTGATGGTCTGATGGTTGATGGTCCGATGGTTGATTGTCGATGGTCTGATGGTTGATGGTCTGATGGTCGATGCTCTGATGGTCGATAGTCCGATGGTTGATGGTCTGATGGTCCTATGGTTGATGGTCGATGGTCTGATGGTCGATGGTCTGATGGTTGATGGTCTGATGGTCGATGGTCTGATGGTTGATGGTCCGATGGTTGATGGTCTGATGGTTGATGGTCTGATGGTCGATGGTCTGATGGTCCTATGGTTGATGGTCGATGGTCTGATGGTCGATGGTCTGATGGTCGATGGTCTGATGGTTGATGGTCTGATGGTCGATGGTCCGATGGTTGATGGTCGATGGTCTGATGGTTGATGGTCTAATGGACTGATGGTCCGATGGTTGATGGTCGATGGTCTGATGGTTGATGGTCTAATGGACTGATGGTCCGATGGTCGATGGTTGATGGTCTGATGGTTGATGGTCTGATGGTTGATGGTCCGATGGTTGATGGTCGATGGTTGATGGTCGATGGTTGATGGTCTGATGGTTGATGGTCTGATGGTCGATGGTCCGATGGTTGATGGTCGATGGTCTGATGGTTGATGGTCTAATGGACTGATGGTCCGATGGTTGATGGTCGATGGTTGATGGTCTGATGGTTGATGGTCTGATGGTCGATGGTCCGATGGTTGATTGTCGATGGTCTGATGGTTGATGGTCTGATGGTTGATGGTCCGATGGTTGATGGTCGATGGTCTGATGGTTGATGGTCTGATGGTCCGATGGTTGATGGTCTGATGGTCTGATGGTTGATGGTCAATGGTTGATGGTCTGATGGTCGATGGTCCGATGGTTGATTGTCGATGGTCTGATGGTTGATGGTCTGATGGTCGATGGTCTGATGGTCCGATGGTTGATGGTCGATGGTCTGATGGTTGATGGTCTAATGGACTGATGGTCCGATGGTTGATGGTCTGATGGTTGATGGTCCGATGGTTGATTGTCGATGGTCTGATGGTTGATGGTCTGATGGTCGATGCTCTGATGGTCGATAGTCCGATGGTTGATGGTCTGATGGTCCTATGGTTGATGGTCGATGGTCTGATGGTCGATGGTCTGATGGTTGATGGTCTGATGGTCGATGGTCTGATGGTTGATGGTCCGATGGTTGATGGTCTGATGGTTGATGGTCTGATGGTCGATGGTCTGATGGTCCTATGGTTGATGGTTGATGGTCGATGGTCTGATGGTCGATGGTCTGATGGTCGATGGTCTGATGGTTGATGGTCTGATGGTCGATGGTCTGATGGTTGATGGTCCGATGGTTGATGGTCTGATGGTCTGATGGTTGATGGTCCGATGGTTGATGGTCTGATGGTTGATGGTCTGATGGTTGATGGTCTGATGGTCCTATGGTTGATGGTCGATGGTCTGATGGTCGATGGTCTGATGGTTGATGGTCTGATGGTTGATGGTCTGATGGTCCTATGGTTGATGGTCGATGGTCTGATGGTCGATGGTCTGATGGTCCTATGGTTGATGTGTGATCTGTGGCGTGCGTGCATGTACGTGCACGGAGGAGGGACTCCCTCCTGGCTCCGTCAGCAGCTGCAGGAACCTGGGGGGGTGTGGAGCTGCGGTGCTGGAACCGTCTGTAGATCCGTCCTCATCCTGCTCAGCTGCTGCTGCTCGGCTTCTGGAGGAGTGATGGAGGCAAACCGAAGCTAAAAGTCCGGCCAGCAGGGGGCGCTTTACGCCATCCTCTCAGATTCTCCCCAGAAACTCTGCAGCCGGACCGGACTGAGACTTTCTGGAGACAGTTAGCCTGTTAGCGCTGCTAGCAGTGGACATGTCAGGGACATTCTGCACATCACGGAACATCTGGAACATGTTTATGGTGGAAAATCAGTATTTTTAAATATGAAAAACTCCTTAATGCACCTTTAAATAAAGGCTTTAAACTGAAACTGTTTAGTGTGCGTGTGTGCGTGCGTGTGTGCATGTGTGTGTGTACATGTTTTTCCATCCTTGTGGGGACAGGAAAACCTGGCACGTTGTGCCTTGTGGGGACATTGTTTGGGTCCCCATGAGGGGAAACAGTGTTTTCTTGGCCATGTTGTCGTTACTGAAAAAAAATAAAAGGTCAAAAACATTTCTGTAGGGTTCGGCTGTGTTTTGGTCCGGGTTAGGGTTAGGGTTAGGGTCAGGGTTAGGGGCTAGACATGAATGGGAGTCAATGGAAGGTCCCCACAAGGATAGAAATACGAGACTGTGTGTTTGTGTGTGTGTGTGTGTGTATGTGTGTGTGTGTGTGTGTGTGTGTGTGTGTGTGTGTGTGTGTGTGTGTGTGTGTGTGTGTGTGTGACCTCTGCACAGCATAGCTGGAGGTCTGTCTGAGGGGGTGAATTACTGCCCAGGGACCTTTGAGCAACATTTGTCCTGAGACATCAGACAAAGCAGGAGGAGGAGGAGGAGGAGGAGGAGGAGGAGGGCAGAAACTGGTTCTGGGTCTGCTGGTTCTGGTGGTCCCGTCCCGTCCTGTCCTGAAAGTACAGAATCTTTCCTGGAGGCTGTTCTTGGTTCTGCGGCCCGGTGGAGCCGTGGAGCTGCAGCTCCCGGAGCAGCCAGCAGGGGGAGCTCCGCCACATCAGCAGCCTGGACTGAATGATTGATTTCTGGTGTTTTTACGTTTCTGTTTCTCACGGTGACCAATCAGAGCAGTGACCAGCTGTTAGCCCCGCCCACCTCGTCTCCCCAGAGACGCATTCTGTCGCTCCATAGTGAAGGTGTTAGCGTTAGCCTAGCTGGTAATGCTAGCATCAATCAGTGTCCTGCTGCCGGCCGACACGCTCCAGCAGCAGCAGCCTGTGGAGTATTTGTAGACAGATCAAGTAATCAGATTATTCTGCAGCTGTAGGTGAGAATTACCTGCATGGTGGAGCTGCAGCTTCAAAGACTCCAGCTTGACTCCTCACAGTCCTCACCACAGACTCAGAGACCAGAGCTGCTGGGGGACAGAGACACAGGCGTCTCTCAGGACAGTGGAGCAGTGGTCCAGGGTCCCTGGTGGTCCAGGGTCTCAGTGTCTCTGGTGGTCCAGGGTCCCTGGTGGTCCAGGGTCTCAGTGTCTCTGGTGGTCCAGGGTCCCTGGTGGTGCAGGGTCTCAGTGTCTCTGGTGGTCCAGGGTCCCTGGTGGTGCAGGGTCTCAGTGTCTCTGGTGGTCCAGGGTCCCTGGTGGTCCAGGGTCTCATTGTCTCTGGTGGTCCAGGGTCCCTGGTGGTCCAGGGTCTCAGTGTCTCTGGTGGTCCAGATGTTGGACCTCCTCTGGTCCACAGCCTGGAGTCTCCAGATGAGCCTTGTGGTCCTCAGAGCTCCGGGATTCCGTCAGACCAGACTCCAGCGACGACGCCATGCTGGACAGCCGGAAGCAGACTCCGCCCCCTGGGAGGGGCTGGAAGGAGACTCCGCCCCCTGGCTGTCCTCTGGGAGGCGCTGTTGTCGGTGCAGTGGGGGCGACGGTGATCACCGGCTGTAGTCAGATTACTTTTTCAAGGTACCTGTAGGGCTGCCACAAACGATTATTTTGGTAGTCGACTAATCACCGATTATTTTTTCGATTAGTTGACTAATCGCATCATATATAAATTAAATATAGAACATAGTTTATCGCACCACCGTGAAGCTGCTCTTATCTAGCCACCATCAAATTTCAGCTTTAAGTGTTTCAGGTATATTCTAACTAAAAATAAAGACAATTCAGACGAGAGTTCATTAAACCTTTATTGAAATATGCAACAAACACTTGTTTAACTGTGTACCACAAAGTGCAAATACTTGAGTAAAATGAGGAGAAGGCTCTTGCCTAAACAACACAGAAATTAATCCTTAATGTTAATATTTTTTCTTAATTTGTGTTTGGCATCAAGTAACTCCGGAATTATTGAAGTTTTCGTCTCAATGACTCAAAACAAAAGTGCATTTTGTGTTCAGTGCTCAACTGTATCCAACTTTATTCCACTCTGACTCTACATAATCCCAGACTCCACAGGGCTCTGGCTCACCGCCAGGACAGTCAGCATTTCTACATGTTGGAGACAGGCTGCTCTCTCTGGGAGCAGATGTTCTGCTGCAGAGAGAATCCGCTCCGACGGGGTGAAGCTCTGAAACATAACGGTGGAAAACATCAGCGCGACGTCACTTCTTATTAAAACACATCGCTGTTAGAACGTTACAGAAAACATGAAACGCGTGCTAACGGCAGCTAATGAGTCAAAACGTCACCGCTAATGTTAACGTTGACAGCTATGAGTAAATAGCAAGTTAGCGCTCTATGCTAATATTATTAGCTTACCGAGACGACGGTCAGTCATCGTTGTCCCGAGCCACGCCGTGCTTCTGTTCCGGCTGCTCATCCATCGCTGTTGTGCTGCCGTGGAAGGCCGGTTCTGTCCTGCAGATGCTGCACTGCACTTCTCTCTGAGGTTTTCTTGTCATGCTCCCACACTTTGAGCTCCGCTGCTGCCGGGCGGCCATGACACCAGTCCGGCGTCGTCGCGGCAGACGCGGCAGTGGAAGGTACCGCGGCAGTTTCGAGTCAAAAACAATAATAATAAAAAAAAAAAACGACTCGTCGACTATTAAATTAGTCGTTGATGATTTTAATAGTCGACATAATCGTGATTAATCGACCAATCGTGGCAGCCCTCGGTACCTGGTATGACTGTCAATCAGCTCAGAGTGGCTCTGGCTCAGAAGGTTGCAGGTTCAATTGTGTCCTTGAGCAATGAAGGCAAACTGTTCCCAGCAGTCAGACGGTGCTCCGCCTCTTTGGTGTGTGTGTGTGTGTGTGTGTGTGTGTGTGTGTGTGTACAGAAGACATGACTCCGCCTCTTTTCTAGTCAACTTTAATTTAGACGTTTGCGACTGGACTCGTATCAAAAGGCTGAGAGGGAGAAATGCTGCCCAGCAACACTCACACCACACGGAACAGACACGCCCACAACTCCCACAATGCACCACAACTCCCACAATGCACCACGACACGCCCACAGCGCGCCACACGGGGTCGTCCCGGTTCTGATCCGGGTCCACGGCCTGCTGACTCGGGACCGGATCTGCTGAGTCAGGTTCTCCTGAGGGGGCGGAGCCGGCCGGGTTCTGGCGCCGGGCTCCACGGCGTGAAGCGTAGTGTTGTGCAGCTCCTGTCAGACGGACTCCACCCACTGTAATCACCTGACAGCAGCAGGCCCCGCCCCCTTGGAGTGTGTGTGTGTGTGTGTGTGTGTGTGTTCCTGAGGGCAGTTCCAGCAGCTGCTGCCGGGAGGCGCTGTGCCCTGAAACCACCGAGCAGACAGGAAGTGAAGCAACCGGCTCCCTGATTGGTCCAGACCCACAGAGGAAGTCCCGCCCCTCACGCAGCGAGCTGCTGCTTGTCTGACCTCTGACCTCCAGACTCTTCCATTGTTTCTTTGTGCGTCTATTTCCTTGTTTGTTTACTACCCATAATGCACTGCTTCCTGTCACTGCAGCTGCTGGAACGCCCACTAGGAGGAGAACCGAGAAGGTCTGATCCGGATCAGAGGAGGACGGACAGGAAGTGTGTGTGTGTGTGTGTGTGTGTGTGTGTGTGTGTGTGTGTGTGTGTGTGTGTGTGTGTGCAGTGCCCCGTGTGGCCACCGGGGGAACAGAGACATGAACAGCTTCTCGCTCGGCGGCGGCGGCTCGGTTCAGAGGAGTCCTGCCGTCGTCACGGCGACGGGCTCGCCCCGCCGCCTCCGTCCAATCAGCACAGAGTCACGCGGTAAAGTCAGAGAGCCCGGGGGGGCGGGGCCCTCACTGGCCACCGGGCGCCGGGCCGGTGGGGGCGGGGCTGGCGCCCTCGGCGCCGCCGGCGGCCGGCGCCACGTTGTCGGCCAGGTTGTGGGCGTGCTCCAGGAACAGGTCTTTGAGCACGCTCAGCTCCTTGCTCAGCAGCTTGATCTTGGCCTCCAGCCGCTCGTTCTCCTCCTTCAGCTCGTTGACGCGCTGCTGCGTGTCCATCGCCTTCTGCTTGCTGCGCATGCGGCTCTTCTTCACCGCCAGGTTGTTGCGCTCGCGGCGCTGCCGGTACTCCTCGCTGTCCTTGTCCGCGGGGGGTTTCTTCATCTTGCCGGGGGGGAGGGCCTTGCCGCCGGCGGCGTCGGGGTGGGCGGGGACGAGTTGCGGGACCTGCTGCGGGGCGGGGGCGGCGGCTTGGGCGGCGGCCTGGTTCTGGATCACGCTCACGCCGGGGGGCTCAGCTGTGGTGGGCTTCGCCTGCGACGGCCGGCTCATTTGGAGGGGGGGGCCTTCGGGAGCGGGGCTGGACCAGGAGTCCTCGGGCGCTGAGACGGGACCAGGTCCTGCAGGTGGGCGGAGCCTGGGGGGGACAGACACCAGTTACCCAGAGCTATGACTCGTTTAGCATGACAGCTAACGGCGACCTCTGACCCTAAACCCGAGCCCGGCCGGCACACTGGCTGCAGTGGCCAGGTCCGGCCACCAGCCGGCGCTGTCACACGTTTCCATGGTAACGCCCTCTGGAGCCGTGGCTCCGCCCTCTCAGGACAGTTTGGCATTTTGACATCCGCTTCCACGGAAACAGCCCACATGGAGTTCTCATGTCTAGAACCACAGAACCACGCGCAGTTCTACCAGCCCAGAACCGTTCTGGACTCGGACTGCTCCGTCAGCCCAGAACCGTTCTGGACTCGGACTGCTCCGTCAGCCCAGAACCGTTCTGGACTCGGACTGCTCCGTCTTTACGTCTTCTGATCCAGACTGATACAGAGTCAAAGTGACATTTTTCGGTGACATTACCCACAATGCACTATGGCTGTTCAAAAGAAGCACAACTGATGAAAACTAGGGCTGTGTCCGAAATCACTCACTCATTCCCTATTCCCTGCTCCCTGCAGAGGGAATAGTATGTAGTGGACTACATAGTGGACTACATAGTGGACTACATAGTGGACTATATAGTGGACTATATAGTGGACTATATAGTGGACTACATAGTGGACGGTTTCGGACACTACTTCACTGTACAGTTAATTACGTCATTAGTGTCATGCGATTCTAACGTGCCGTGACTGCAGTGCATTATGGGATATATTGCTTTGTCTGGTGACCATCGGCTGTCCACTAGATTTCACAGTGAGTGCACTGTGTAGGGAACATCGATGCTCACGAGGCATTCGGACACCCCTACAAAATGGCCTGTTCCCTGGATAGTGCACTATATAGGGAGTAGGGGGTGATTTCGGACACAGCCTAGAACATGTACAGCAGCGCCGCCGTAACGGAACCGGAACCGGAGCTGTGGGTCCGACGGTCTCTCCAGGTTCTTGTTGACGTTCCTTCAGACGTGACCTGTGGTTCTCCTGGTGATCCACCAGAGGGCGCTCCGGAATGACGCTAATGTTAACATGCTACTGCAGGGAGGCTGCGCTGATTGGCTCCCATCACGTTAGCAGCGCTCTGATTGGCTGGCTCATGTTTACTGCGCTCTGATTGGCTCCCATCACGCGAGCGGCGCTGTGATTGGCGGGCTCGTTGCTATGCAGCGGCTCCGCTGTGCGCTCTGAAAAGCCTCCGGGTGAAACAGGAGTTGCCTGCTGTTGCATCATCGTCCGCGGCTCTTTGTGCCGCTGGAGGGGAACTCCGGGGAAGCGCGGGGCTCCGGTACCCCCGCCGCCGCCCCCCCGTCCCCGGTCCTGTCCGACAAACGCGTGAAACCACACACACACTCCGACAGGGCGACCGGAGCCGGAGCCTCCGCTCCCCGCCAAGATAACCACGATTTCCCGACACTTTCCCTGCTGGCCCGTGCGTGGCGGGCGGGTGCGCGGCGGCCCCGGGGCCGGTTCCGGTCCCGGGAGCGGAGCAGTCAGCGGCTGGAGCCAGAGCCGTTCTCCTCCCAGGAGCTCGGCCCCGTTAGCCTGTTAGCTTCCGCCGCTAACGAGCCAACAGCCTCCGCCTGCTCCGGTCCTCCGCCGCGGGGCGCGGGAGGAGCGGCTTACCTTCACCGGGCAGCCGGGGTGCGAACCGTCCGTCGAAGCGGGAGGATTTCGGGCCAAACGTCGGGCTTTACTCCGGACCCGTCGCGGTGACTGTTTTTGTTTGGAACATGGAGAGCAGCGGATTGCGAAATCTCCTTCACCATGTACGGCAGTGCCCGCGACTGGCCAATCAGCGACGAGGAGGCGGCGGCCTGCAGGGCGGCCGGCCAATCACAGGAGAGCACCAGACAGAGTGATGCAATGCTCCCCGTGATTGACGGCCGCCCGGACCAATCAGGTGCCGCTGCTTCCTGTCGCGTTGTTTATGTAACCGAAGCTGGTCAAATGAGTTCAAACATGCATGACGTCATCCGCGAGACAGTACCACCGAAACCAGTGACGTCATATTGTTTTGAAACATGGAAGGAGTTCATTTCTTTTAAAGGGAACTTATGGACTGTGTGTGTGTGTGTGTGGTTTGTTTGTTGGTGTGTGTGTGGTTTGTTTGTTGGTTTGTTGCAGCGTCCGCGGCGTCTGGATCCTTCAGCAGTTGCTGTCAGCGGCTCGATTAACAAAGTTTGTTAAACTGTGTTTTCACTTCTGGTCACTCATTGAGCCACAAACTGGGACTGAAGCCAGGAGGAACCAGAGGTTCTGACCGAAACGGGCCGTACCACCGTGGTGAACTGTAGAA
>NC_043745.1:41006905-41014405 GCF_902148845.1 Salarias fasciatus | reverse complement strand
CTCCCCGGTCAGTCTGCGCCCCGGTGTCCGGGCTCCGCACTCCAGCTGTTCTCCCGGTGTCCGCGCTCCAGCCTGTCCCCGCTCCCCGGGTCCGGGTCCCGGGCTCCCGGCTCTCCGCCGCCCTCGCGCACCCTGGACTCCCGCAGCAGCTCGCCATGCCGGCCCGGTTCTACCGGTTCTAGGTTCTCCATGGAGCTGTCGAACCTCTACGAGGCGGCGGCGCGCCCCCCGGTGAGCAGCGCGGCCCCGGGCCCGCCGCCGCAGCCGCCCTCCGGGTTCCGGGACCCGACGGAGCTCGGCGGAGACATCGGGGACCACGAGACGTCCATCGACCTGAGCGCCTACATCGACCCGGCGGCCTTCAACGACGACTTCCTGGCGGACCTGTTCCACCACGGGCCCCGGCCGGACCGGCCCAAGCTACCCGGCGGGGACTTCGACCCGGGACCGTGCCCGCAGCAGGGGTACGCGCCCGGCTACCCAGAGTCCAAGCTGGAGCCGCTGTACGAGCACGCGCCGCCGCGCCTGCGCCCGGTGCCCATCAAGCAGGAGCCGCGCGACGACGACGAGCTGCACGCGGGCGCGCTGCCCTCTTACCACCACCCGCACCCGCACGCGCACCACCACCACCCGCACGCGCACCCGCAGCCGTACCCCCCGCAGCTCCCGCAGCCGCTGCCGCACCTCCAGTACCAGATCGCGCACTGCGCGCAGACGGCCGTGCACCTGCAGCCGGGCCACCCGACCCCGCCGCCCACCCCGGTGCCCAGCCCTCACCACCACCCGCACCCGCACGCGCAGCACCACCCGCACCACCCGCAGCGCGTGGTGGGCGCCAAGCACAAGAAGCACGTGGACAAGAGCAGCCCGGAGTACCGGCTGCGGCGCGAGCGCAACAACGTGGCCGTGCGCAAGAGCCGCGACAAGGCGAAGCTGCGCAACATGGAGACGCAGCAGCGCGTGGTGGAGCTGAGCGCGGACAACGAGCGGCTGCGGCGGCGCGTGGAGCAGCTGAGCCGCGAGCTGGACACGCTGCGCGGCATCTTCCGCCAGCTGCCCGACCCGGGCTGCAAGCCGCTGGGCAGCTGAGGGCCGCGGGCCGGGCCGGGCCGGGCCGGACCCAGGCGGGTCACCCTGAACAGACTAAGTTCAAAACAAAATCTGCAAAAGAATCCCTCACCTGAACCCGGGACTCTTCCTGCTGGAGATGTTACTGCCCCCCCCCCCCCTCCCCTAAAATTGATAAGCTGGTCAACGTGCCTTAGCCCCCCCCCCCCCCCCCCCCCCCCCCCCCCCCCCCCCCCCACACACACACACACACACACACACACACACACACACACACACTCTGCAGACTGAGCTGTGCTCCACACCTCAAACACCAGAGCAGCTAAGGGCCTCAAGGCCCTGTGGACTTTTTTTTTTCTTTTGGCGAGGGTTCTATGTGGATTTTGGGGATCTCTGTGGATTTGGGGTCTATGTTGGGATCTATGTGGATTCTGGGGTCTCGGTGGATTTGGGGTCTGTAAAGTGTCCAGATGTTCTCTGAAGTGTTACAGCTGCTCCTGACAAATTAAAATACAAATAACTCCAAAAGTCTGTCCTTAAAGAAGAATGCTCCGAATCCGAGTGAAAAGCAGGACCAGAAGCAGGTCCCCCAGGACCAGGACCAGCCCCGGGTCCTCTGGGACCAGGACCAGCCCCGGGTCCTCTGGCTGCTCTTTGATGGAATCGTTTCCTCGCTCTCAGACCGGACCAGGATAACTTCTCGGCTGCTGCTCAGATTGTTAACGTGTCCACATGCTTTTATTGTGAAATCTAAAGAGGAAAAGAAGTGAAAATGTGAAGAGACCAGTTCCTCCTGGTCTCATCAGGACTTTCTACTGGATTTCCTTCACTCAGTGTTTTCTGTCTGTCAGTCAGTGAACAAAGCTTCAGAACGGTTCTCCTGAACGCTGCTCTGCCGGCGGGATGGATGGATGGATGAGTGGATGGGTCGATGGGTGGTTGGTTGCTTGGTTGGCTGTTTGGTTGGACGGTTGTCTGGTTGGATGGTTGTTTGGTTGGATGGTTGTTTGGTTGGGTGGCTGGTTGGTTGGATGGTTGTTTGGTTGGGTGGCTGGTTGGTTGTTTGGATGGTTGTTTAGTTGGTTGGTTGGGTGGTTGCTTGGTTGCTTGGTTGTTCGGTTGGGTGGGGGTTTCGGTGCTGGGTTGGATGGTTGGTTGGTCGGGTGTTTGGTCGGGTGTTTGGGTGATTTTTCAGTTGGTTGTTTGGTCGGGTGTTTGGTTGGTTGTTGGGTTGGATGACTGTTTGGTTGTGTGGATGGTTGTTTGGTTGGGTGTTCGGTTGGTTGGTTGTTTGGTCGGGTGTTTGGTTGGTTGTGTGTTTGGTTGGTTGTTGGGCTGGCTGCTCGGGTGGAGGGTTGGGGCGAAAGCTGTGGCATCGGCCTCCGGTGGTTGCGGCTCTCTGATGCACTTCGGTCATCCTGGACACCCGATGGGTTCTGAGGAGCTGAGTCAACATGTTGCTGCTGTTGCTGTCAAGAACGGTTGCTATGCAACACGCCTGTGGCGGCTCACACGGTGCCTTCTGGTCGTCACGTCTCCGTCACCTCCGGACCGCCCGCCGGTCTGCGGGGACAGGAAGCACTTTGCTCTGGTTTTTATAACTTCCTGTCTGTTGGTTTGTTTGAAATTCTCTGTCTCAATTGTAAAATAAGTCTCTATATGGAAATGTATATGAATAAATATCTGAAGTATCCGAATAAAGAAGCCGGGATGAATCCTCATCGGATGGAGTAACAGCCATCATTCCAATCAGCTGTGTTACAACCAACAGAACCGACCTGCAGAACGTCAGCATTCAGAAACACTTTGGATATGAATGGAAGGAACAACACACTGTACACACACTGTACACACACTGTACACACATTGTAAAACTATAAACACACTGTAAACAAACTATGAACACATTTTAAACATTTTAAACACACTGTAAACAATGTAAACAAGTTGTAAACAAGTTGTAAACAAACTGTAAACAATTAGTAAACACACTAAACACATTATAAACACACTAAACATACTGTAAACACATCATAAACACTTTGTAAACACATTATAAACACACTGTAAACACATTTTAAATACACTGTAAACACACTAAACACACTGTAAACACATTTTAAAAACACATAAACACACTGTAAACACATTTTAAAAACACATAAACACACTGTAAACACATTTTAAATACACTGTAAACACATAAACACAATAAACACACTGCAAACACACTAAGCACGTTTTAAATACACTGTAAACAAATTGTAAACACGCTGTAAACACACCGTAAACACATTTTAAATACACTGGAAACACACTGAAAACACATCATAAACGCGTTGTAAACACATTACACACACTGTAAACACAATGTAAACATATTATAAATACACTGTAAACACATTTTTAAAACACTGTAAACGAATTGTAAACACGTTGCAAACACACTGTAAACACATATTAAACACACTGTAAACATATTGTAAACTCATTAACACACTTTACAAAACATTGTAAACACGCTGTGAACACACTGTTAGCAAACTGTAAAGACACTGTAAACACGTTAACACACTAAACACACTGTAAACACATTGTAAACACGTTGTAAACACACTGTAAACACATTGTAAACACACTGTAAACGCATTGTAAAGACACTGTTAACACACTAAACACATTGTAAACATGCTGTAACCAAACTGTAAACACATTGTTAACACGTTAACACACTAAACACACTGTAAACACATTGTAAAAAACGTTGTAAACACACTGTAAACACATTGTAAACACACTGTAAGCACATTGTAAACACACTGTAAACACACTGTAAGCACATTGTAAACACATTTTACACACACTCTACAAAAACTGTTAACACACTATAAATGCATTTACATGTCGTAAACACATTTTAAACATATTGTAAACACACTGTGAACTCACTGTAAACGCATTTTAAAGGTATTGTAAACACACTGTAAACACATTGTAAACACTAAAAAAGCTCAATGCACACATAAAACAGAAGTTACTACATTTAGAGAGGAAAGATCTAAACAAATAGTGACCCTGGATGGTTCTACTCTAACCTCCAGAACCACTGAGAGGAACCTGGAGTGACCTTTGACCTTTAACTCCCTCATTTAACAGGTCTGATCTCCTCCTCCCACCTCAGGAACATGTTGACTCAGAGCTGAGAACTGGATCCAGAGTGGAACTGCTGGAAGTCCTGTTATCAGGAACCAGATCTGGATCAGAGGTCTGAATTCTGAGGAGAACCAGCAGGAGAACCAGCAGGAGAACCAGCAGGAGAACCAGCAGGAGAACCAACAGGAGAACCAGCAGGAGAACCAACAGGAGAACCAACAGGAGAACCAGCAGGAGAACCAACAGGAGAACCAGCAGGAGAACCAACAGGAGAACCAGCAGGAGAACCAACAGGAGAACCAACAGGAGAACCAACAGGAGAACCAGCAGGAGAACCAACAGGAGAACCAGCAGGAGAACCAACAGGAGAACCAACAGGAGAACCAGCAGGAGAACCAGCAGGAGAACCAGCAGGAGAACCAACAGGAGAACCAGCAGGAGAACCAACAGGAGAACCAACAGGAGAACCAGCAGGAGAACCAACAGGAGAACCAACAGGAGAACCAACAGGAGAACCAGCAGGAGAACCAACAGGAGAACCAACAGGAGAACCAACAGGAGAACCAGCAGGAGAACCAACAGGAGAACCAGCAGGAGAACCAACAGGAGAACCAGCAGGAGAACACATCAGAACAATATGAGCTGCTCCTCACTGGCTTCCTGTTAAATCTGGAACAGAATTTAAAATCCTTCTCTTCACCTAGAACGCTCTGAACAACCAGGAACCTTCAGATCTTACAGAGCTGTGAGTTCCAGATGGTCCCAGGAGAACGCCTGCTCTGGAGTGTTGGGCTATACAAAAAATAAATTGATTGATTGAAAAATTGATTGATTGAGTGTCGTTCTCTGTGTTCTCCAATTTTAACGGATGACTTTTCATCCCTCAGTGGCCAATCAGCCAATCAGCAGCCTCTACAGGGCAGCCGCTGCTGTTGCTGTTGCTGCTGCTGCTGCTGTTGCTGCTGTTGCTGTTGCTGTTGCTGCTGTTGCTGTTGCTGTTGCTGCTGTTGCTGCTGTTGCTGCTGTTGCTGCTGCTGCTGCTGCTGCTGTTGCTGTTGCTGTTGCTGTTGCTGTTGCTGCTGCTGCTGCTGTTGCTGTTGCTGTTGCTGTTGCTGTTGTTGCTGCTGCTGCTGCTGCTGTTGCTGTTGCTGTTGCTGTTGCTGCTGCTGCGTGGAGTTGCGATCCTCTGGATCGAACATGAGGCTTGTTTGGAATCCGTTCTGGAATCTACTGATCTGACCTGGAACGACCGGCCAGGGTGATTATACAGACCGATTCCCACAGAAACAGATCCTCCCAGGATGCTTTGCACCACGTGACCCCGGAGCTGCGCTGCACCGTCCAGGTCCCTGCCAGCAGGCCACAGGGTGGAGCACGGCCCGTCCCCCGAGACGCTGGATGAGAAGCAGGTGGAGGTCTGGGAGCCTGGGAAAGTGGAGCCGGGCGGAGGGAGGTGGAGGCGAGCAGGTTAGCGGAACAGCCGAGCCGCTGATGGTTTCCACATGTTCCTGACAGCCACGCTGACGGCTGAAATACAGCCGCTCAGACTGAACCACGTCCCTGAAACATTCGGCAGGAATCTGACGGGCGGATCCGGCGAGCAGAGCCGGCGTGAAACCAGCTGGATGCAAGATCTGCTGGAAAACAACACCGCTACAACACCCACAACAAAATAACACCTCTACAACACACACTGCTACAACACCGCTACAACACCCGCAACAAAGCAACACCTCTACAACACTGCTACAACACTGTTACAACACATTAACACAACTCAGCTACAACAGCGCTACAACACCCACAATAAAACAACACCTCTACAACACTGCTACAACACTGTTACAACACATTATTACAACTCAGCTACAACAGCGCTACAACACCCACAATAAAACAACACCTCTACAACACTGCTACAACACTGTTACAACACATGAATACAACTCAGCTACAACAGCGCTGCAACACCCACTTTCAAAACAACACAGCTACAACACCACTACAACACCGCTACAACACTGCTACAACACCACTACAACACCACTACAACACCGCTACAACACCACTACAACACCACTACAACACCGCTACAACACCACTACAACACCGCTACAACACCGCTACAACACTGCTACAACACTGCTACAACACCACTACAACACTGCTACAACACTGCTACAACACTGCTACAACACCGCTACAACACCGCTACAACACCGCTACAACACCACTACAACACTGCCACAACACCGCTACAACACCGCTACAACACCGCTACAACACCGCTACAACACTGCTACAACACTGCTACAACAACGCTACAACACTGCTACAACACTGCTACAACACCACTACAACACCGCTACAACACCGCTACAACACTGCTACAACACTGCTACAACAACGCTACAACACCGCTACAACACCACTACAACACCACTACAACACCGCTACAACACCGCTACAACACTGCTACAACACTGCTACAACAACGCTACAACACCGCTACAACACCGCTACAACACTGCTACAACACTGCTACAACAACGCTACAACACCGCTACAACACCGCTACAACACTGCTACAACACTGCTACAACAACGCTACAACACTGCTACAACACTGCTACAACACCACTACAACACCGCTACAACACTGCTACAACACTGCTACAACACTGCTACAACAACGCTACAACACCGCTACAACACCACTACAACACCACTACAACACCACTACGACAGCGAGCAGAGGACAGCTGCTCTTTTCACTTTGGAAGCGTCTCTTTTTATGTGACAGTTGTGAAAACAGACAGAACAGGGGAGCTTCCCTGGTGAGACAGCCTGTCTCACAGGAGGGACAGGAGGGACAGGAGGGACAGAGGAGTCAGCTGAGGAGGAGACGTCTCCTCCGTCTTCAGTCCGTCTCTGGTTCTGTCAGTCAGAAGTGTCCCTCTCTGTCTCTCAGCTCACCGTCAAACGTGTTAATGATTGACTGGAAGCAAACAGAGGACGGACGACCAGGGTCCACTGTCCCAGCAGAGTCTGGACCTGACAGGAGGACCAGAGGACAAGAGGACAGGAGGACAGGAGGACAGAAGGACTCCTCCTCTTCCTCCTCCTCTTCTTCCTCCTCCTCTTCCTCCTCCTCTTCCTCCTCCTCTTCTTCCTCCTCCTCTTCCTCCTCCTCTTCCTCCTCCTCTTCTTCCTCCTCCTCTTCCTCCTCCTCTTCCTCCTCCTCCTCTTCCTCCTCCTCTTCCTCCTCCTCCTCTTCCT
>NC_043745.1:40994405-40996905 GCF_902148845.1 Salarias fasciatus | reverse complement strand
AGGTGGAGGAGGAGGTGGAGGAGGAGGTGGAGCCGCCTGCTGGAGGTGGAGCTGGAGGTGGAGCCGCCTGCTGGAGGTGGAGGAGGAGGTGGAGCCTCCTGCTGGAGGTGGAGGAGGAGGTGGAGGAGGAGGTGGAGCCTCCTGCTGGAGGTGGAGGAGGAGGTGGAGGAGGAGGTGGAGCCTCCTGCTGGAGGTGGAGGAGGAGGTGGAGCCTCCTGCTAGAGGTGGAGCTGGAGGTGGAGCCGCCTCCGGGTGGAGCTGCTGGTCTGGACTCTCAGAGATGATTCTTTCTCACGGACACGCTGAGAGAACGTTGAGCAACAGCAAGAAGAGGAAACTCCCAGCATGCAACAGGCCCTGTTTACATCATTTGTTTCACACACACACACACGCTCACACACACACACACACACACGCACACACACGCACACATGCACATACACACGCACGCACGCACACACACACACACACACACACACCACACACGCACGCACGCACAGTCTCGTATTTCTATCCTTGTGGGGACCGTCCATTGACTCCCATTCATGTCTAGCCCCTAACCCTGACCCTTACCCTGACCCTAACCCACACCACAACAAAGCCTAACCCTAAAGAAATGTTTTTGACCTTTTACTTTTTTCAGTAACAACAACATGGTCAAGAAAACACTGTTTCTCCTACTTAGGACCGGAAAAAGGTCCCACAAGGCACGTCGTTCCACGTTTTGCTATCCTTGTGGGGACATTTGGCCCCGACAAGGATAGAAATACAAGAACGCTCAGACACACACACACACACACACACACACACACACACACACACGCGCACACCCTGCTGGCTCCATGGACCTGGGGGGTCCTGGGGGGTCTTGGGTCAGATCCTGGATCAGCCTCTGCAGTGTGGGGGGACGTCAATGGTCTCTGCTGTCTCCAGAGTCTCTCGTCCCCCCAGCGGGTGTCTCTTCTATCCTCTGCTGATCTGGGGACATCCTGGGTGGCTGGACGTCTCCAGAAGCCAGCTCCCTGTCCCCTGTCCCCTGTCCCCTCCCTGTCCCGTCACCTCCCTGTCAGAGGAGCAGAGGGGCTGTCTCTGCTCCAGCCCCCCAGAGAGACCAGGACCAGGTCTATGGTGGACCCAGGGCAACAGAGACTCTTCTGGAATCCTGTCCCCTTTCCCGCTGCAGCTAGCAGGTCCACTTCAGGCCCCCCCCCCCCCCCCCCCCCCCCCCCCCCGCCTGCAGACCCGGGTCTCGCCCCCCTGCTGGTGAGCCACGTCGCTGCGTTTTCCCGCGCTGATGGTGTCCCACGTTGATGACATCATCAGCACCAGGGAGCACAACGGAAGTAAACAAAGCAGCGGAACACCGTCCCCGTTAGCTGAGGACGAGTCTCCTCTTCCTGGACCAGGAGAAGCTCTCTGGTCTCCTGTCCTGCCAGTGCTGGTCGTCTGGAAGGAAATCTCAACTAGCGCGCTAACGTAGCCACGCTAACGTAGCCGTGCTAACTAGCCATGGTAATGCCGCCACGCTAACGTAGCCGCGCTAATGTAGCCACGCTATTGTAGCCGCGCTAATGTAGCTGCGCTAACGTAGCCGCAATAATGTAGCCTCCCTAATGTAGCCGCGCTAAGATAGCCATGCAAATGTAGCCATGCTATCATAGCCGCAGTAACGTAGCCGTGCTAACGTAATCACACTAACGTAGCCACAGTAACGTAGCCTCCCTAACGAAGCCACGCCAGCGTAGCTGCAGTAGTGTAGCCTCCCTAACAAAGCCATGCCAACGTAGCCGCGCTAACGAAGCCACAGTAACGTAGCCACGCAAACGTAGCCGCAGTAGTGTAGCCTCCCTAACGCAGCCGCAGTAACCTAGCCTCCCTGATGTAGCCGAGCTAACATAGCCGCAGAAACATAGCCTCCCTAACGTAGCCTCCCTAACGTAGCCTCCTTTACGCCCCCAGCCGTTACGTTAGCCGCGCTAACGTAGCTGCCCTAAAATAGCCACGCTAACGTAGCCGTAGTAAGGTAGCCTCCCTAGCGCCCCTGCACTAACGCCCCCTCCCTAGCGTAGCCACGCTGTGTCTATGTCATCACGTAAGTTCCCGGATGTGTCCCTCCCACTAAAAGCCGGGAGCAGCGACCCGATAGATCCCGGGTCGGGTGCAGGGTCGACGACCCGGGTCTGAATAAATCCCGGATCGGGTGCAGGGTCGACGACCTGGGTCTGAATAAATCCCGGGTCGGGTGCAGGGTCGACGACCCGGGTCTGAATAAATCCCGGGTCGGGTGCAGGGTCGACGACCCGGGTCTGAATGCCGATTAAACGGTTTGGCTCTGCCAGGAGGAGCCGGTCTCAGCGGGTTTAAACCGGTTTCTTGGCCAGTGTGAGAGGGGCTCTAGTGGACTAGAAGAATGACCCCCAACACATCAGACCACCGTCTGCAGGAGGACTGCACCTGGACCTGGACCTGCACCTGCACCTGCACCTGGACCATTAGCATC